>NC_064640.1:820739908-821042938 GCF_023864345.2 Schistocerca serialis cubense
GCCTTGCGTCTCTCCGCCATGATTTTAATGGTGTTCCATTGTGCTTTCGACCAAATTTTATGGGAGTTTTTGGGTGCTGTTGTTTTTTACACTGATGGCTCTAAATCTGCTGATTGTGTGGGATATGCCTTCACGTCCTCTGTTGGCATGGAAAATCATCTCCTGCCAACTACATGTGCCGTGTTTACTGCGGAATTGATGGCAATTTCCCAGGCCCTTACCTTTATTAAACAGTTCCAACTCCACCATGTTTTGCTATGTACGGACTCGAGTGGCCTTCTTGCTATTGACCGGGGTTTTTCCTGCCATCCCTTGGTCTCGACCATCCACAACTGTCTCGCTTATCTTCACTGTGCTGTTGTTCCGTTGACTTCCTTTGGGTCCCTGGTAATGTGGGTATACCAGGTAATGAGCTTGCTGATTGTTTAGCTCTGTGAGCAGTCACTGACGTTCCCCTTCTCTGTAACCCCTCATGGGGCGGATTTACGGCTTCACATCAAATCCCACTTCACACAATCATGGGCCAACTCAAGGGAGGCTACCTCCCTGTCTATTAAACTTCATGCAATTAAGGTGACACCTGTCCTGTGGCGTTTTTCCTTCCATCTCTCCCAAAAGGACTAGACCACCCTGTGTCATCTCCACATTGGCCATACCAGGCTGACCCATGGTTTTCTTTTGCGTAATGAGCCACCACCACTTTGTGATTGTGGAGCCTTCCAGTCAGTAGCCCACTTTTGGTGGAATGCCCCCTTCTTTTGGCTCTGCGTACTAAGTACAGACTTCCCCACACTTTACCTTTAATGTCGCAAAAGATTCGCGGATGGTCGAACTGGTTCTCTGTTTCCTCCATGAAAGTGGTTTTTATTCTCAGTTTTAAGGTTTTTAATCTCGCTCTGGAGTACCGAGCGAGGTGGCACAGTGGTTAGCACACTGGACTCGCATTCGGAAGGACGACGGTTCAAACCCGTCTCCGGCCATCCTGATTTAGGTTTTCCGTGATTTCCCTAAATCGCTTCAGGCAAACGCCGGGATGGTTCCTTTGAAAGGGCACGGCCGATTTCCTTCCCAATCCTTCCCTCACCCGAGCTTGCGCTCCGTCTCTAATGACCTCGTTGTCGACGGGACGTTAAACACTAATATCCTCCTCCTCCTCTCGCTCTGGAGTAGGGGCAGGGTGATGAGGGTTGGGGTGTCTCCCACTGTAAGCTGTGTTTGGAGATCCCTGACTCCCCTCCTTGGCCAAGATCCTCTTTTCTTTCCCTTTTACTCTGTTTTTATCACTTTTTAGAATTGGTTAGTCTCCTTTTACAATACACACTTCTACATTCTAGCAGTTGAACACTTTTGAATAGCAGGTGGTCTTGCCTGTACTGCATCAGATGTGGAATATTTCCTGCCTCTAGCATAGCCTTAGAGTTGCTCACTTCTTGACTTCCCTCATTTTGTTTTCACCATTGACAACACGACTGCACTTCTATGTTTTTTAGCCTTTTAGCTTTTATTGTTTTGACTTTTCTGAGATGTCAGTCTGTCTCAATGGACCACATTTGAAACAAGGGACTGATGATCTTGCTGTTTGGTCCCTTCAACCCCAATCAAACAACCAACCATTTCTTGCATAGTTTTCTGCTTGTTGAGTTCCTTCCCAGATGTGAAATCCTCAGTGCAGTACAGTACTGTGGAACATGGAGGAAACTTTGATGTGCAATTCAAAACAAAAGGTGTGGAATGCTCAGTCCTGGCATTGTGTTGCTTCATTAAATGCATGTCCCCATTCTGCTGGTTTCACACAAAACCTTGTTCAGAAATTCGGTTGGAAGCGGTTCGATCACCTTACTGGACAGCCCTGACCTTGCACCTTCTGGCTATCATTTGTTCTTGAATGTAAAGCTCAAGTTTGGAGGAAGGTGCTTTGACAGCGTTGATACTCAGAAAAAACTCTGTTCATCATTGACTGTCTTCACTGGCAAACATCTTTCTATGAACTGGACATAGAAAAGTTGGTTTCCCTCTATGACAAATGTCTGAACAATGGTGGCAACTATGTAGAAAAATAGTCTAAGAAATGCTCTTTCTTGTAAAAATAAATTTTAGTTTGAAAAAAATGTTTTATGAGGTTTTTTATTTTTTTATTTTTTCCCCAAAACAATACTTACATTCCGGACATGCCTCATAAATTAATTTATTTATGCAATAATATATCTTTAATAGTATAATTGATATTACCTATCCCATGTGCGAGATTGTCCTCCTCTATAGCTTTGTGCTCTATTCTGTAAGTTAAACAGCCAGATTAAAAAGGGGTGATTTCCAGTGTACTGATATTTCAGTGAGTGTGACCACCTTATTGCAGCAACTTTCCCAATTTCTTAATCTACTTGGGTACTTCAATCCACACTACCTCCTTTACGGGCATACCACTTCTTCTGGTAGGAGTCTTCTGACTGACCAACTTCTTATTGGCCGTGAACTGTGCATCGACAGTGAATCCACTTCTGTGCCCCCATGACATCTTTTCGCCTGTCGATCTACCATCTCTTCCCCCAATCTCATGGCTTTTCTGTGTTGGTCACTACATGATACTGCCAGATAGATTGACTACCACAGCGGCTGCTTTGAAGAGCCAACTGGCAGATGTATAACTATACTGTTAACTTCGCCCCCTCTTTATTAGACTGCATTGATGAGGATGTGGAAGATCTCTGATGCGATCACCCATGCTGCTAGAGCTGCTGTTCCCCATTTTACGGGTCCCCTCCATCACCGACTGGTGCCATGGTGGACTAAAGACATTTCAATAGCTGTTCAGGATTGCCAAAGTATGTTGCAACATTTCTAGCAACATCTTTCGCAGACGATCTGTATCACCTTTAAGTGACTTCATGCTAAGGCTTACTATCTAATTAAACACAATAGTAAGAAATTCTAGGAGTGCTAAGTCTCCTCCTTGGGAACGTATGCCTCTGTACCTCAGGTGTGGGCCAAGCTCTGTAGTTGACTGGACTGCCAAAGATTTACAACTTTCCGTCCCCCTTCATGATGATGGTGGTGACCTCTTCTTATGTGACTGCTTTCAAGATGCGTAAGCGACGAAATGAAAACATCCCCTTATTGTTCACATCTTGGCATGCCGAATTATGTAATGAATCTTTCACTGATACAAGTCTGACTGTTACTCAACTGCTGCCTTTTCTCAGGATATTAAGCCGTATTTGGCTCAATGGTGTCTTCCCTTCACAGTGGCAAGTTAGTGTCATTGTTCCGTCATTAAGCTGATCAAAATCCAATTTCCATTGATAGTTACTATCTGTTTAGATGGACCGATGGTCTCTGCAAACTGGTTGAAAGGTTGGTTGCCTGCCAGTTATGCTGGGATCTTGAATGTTATGACCGCTCTTTCCGTGTGCTGCTCTTTCCGTGTGCCGCTCTTTCCGTGTGCCGCTCTTTCCGTGTGCCGCTCTTTCCGTGTGCCGCTTTTCCGTGTGCCGCTCTTTCCATGTGCCGCTCTTCCCGTGTGCCGCTCTTTCCGTGTGCCGCTCTTTCCGTGTGCCGCTCTTTCCGTGTGCCGCTCTTTCCGTGTGCCGCTCTCTTTTTCCTCTGCTGGGGTGTTTGGGGCCATTCTTTCTTTCCTCCTTTCCTTCATATCTTTTTTTCTCCTCCCTGTGTTTGCCTGATGGCCACCCATGCGTTTGTTGTATTGCAAGAGACTGAGTAATTGGTAATTCCCAGCCCTGAGTTGGAATATAGGCCCCCCATGTACCCCCTAGTACAGGCCACGCCCAGGGAGGGGTGATTGCTTGAGCTGTTACCTTCCTCTTCTGCCGATTGGTCCCTCTGTCTGTCGTTCGGGAGGTGTGACCTGAGGTGAGGACAATCACCTGAGGCGGGGAGTTCCCCTTTGGAGGGCCCCTGGCTGGAAGGAGCGCACAATCGGAGACGCTGGCAATCGTGGGTGACTTTCTCCCAATGACTGACTTTCCTTCTCTTTCTCTGAGTGTTTCCCGTAAACGAAAGTGGAATGAGGCTCCTGCCTCAATGTCTCTTCCTGTAGCGCCTCGATATCTAGTGGTCTTACGTTTAGACGAAAACCAGACTTTTACTACTGAAAACCCCTTTGTTATACAGAAAGGCGTTGATGGCATCATCGGCCCGGTGAAGTCATGCTCTCGACTCCGCAGTGGTACTCTGCTTTTGGAAATTGATAGTGCTCTCCAGGCCCAGAAACTATTCAAGGCCCAAATCATCCACAAATATCGTTTAAAAGTGGAGTCTCACAAGGACACTTAACTCGTCCCGTGGTGTTATCTACAACTGGCTGTTGGATGGTTTGACAGAGTGTGAAATAACTAATTATCTATTGGATCAGGGTGTTAATGCTGTTCATCGAGTTATGAAAAAGGAAGCTGCCTTGCACATTGTTCCTGACTTTAGTTCAGTTAACGATTCCTACCAAGATAAATGCAGGCCCCGTGCGCCTGTAAATTCCCAATCTGTTCAGATGTTATAAATGCCACCAGTTCAATCATACCAGAACGTCATGTAGAAATGCAGCCAAATGTGTCACTTGCAGCAGGGATGCACACAAAGGCACCTGTCCACCTCCTTCCCCCCACTGCGTTAATTGTCATGGAGACCATGCTGCTTCTTCTTGTCTTGTCCCATCTATCAAGACAAGCGGGCTGTTCAGGTGATAAGAGTGAAGGAGAAGGTACCTTTTCCTGTTGCCCGGAAACTGTCGGCAAGCCGTAAATCGACTGTCCCTTCGTCTGGAAGCTACAGCACCGTGTTAGCCTCTCCCCATCCCACGAAAAACATGGCTACGCAAACTTGTAACTTACAGTTCAGTTTGATGGTGGCCTTCAAGCTGACACTCCATCTCCCGCTTCCCTGGCTGCGGATTCTGCTACCCGTTCTTCACCCTCACTGACGAAGACAGTTGCAATGCAGCCAGTGAACCGTCAATTCATAAAGGAATATTCCCAAGAAGATTTCTTGCGTACCTCGAGTTTGCAGCCGTCTGGCCATTCTGCCAATTGCCAAAAGCTAAAACAATCATCTAAAGGCAAACAGTCTTCCCCCTCTTTGACTCGTCAGCCCTTTTCAACTGATCGACACCGGGGAAGCTCCATTGATCCTGCTGAATTGATGGACAAAGATCCTCCACCCGTGGATTCCAGTGGCCATCCTCCCTCGACGGCTCACCCTAAGCGGCCGTCGAGGTGAGTGTTTCTTCTTCATTCTCCGGTTTTCCTAAATTTTATGGCCCTTTTACAATGAAATATCCATGGCCTTCAGTCTAACAGGGTGTACCTCCAGCTGCTCCTGCGATCGCAATGTTCGCTTGTAGTTGGGGTCATGCTGCTTCTACGAGATGATGTTTGTCATCATCCTATCCCATTGCACACCCACCTGCAAGCAGTTGCTGTCCGAGTTTTCCTTCCCGAATTTACCTTTTTCCTCTGCACTATTTACATCCCTTCGTTTTCTGCTGTCACTAGGGCAGACCTGATGTAGCTTGTTGCTCAGCTTCCTCCACCCTTTCTACTCCTCGTTGACACCAGTGCCCATCATCCTCTTTGAGGCTTGCCTGTCGCCTGCCCGAGAGGTTTTTTTTTGGCAGTTCTTCTTAATCATCTTAATCTTGTGTGCCTTAACGCTGGCAAAGTCACATTTCTCCCTGATTTCACGCACACTTATTCCCACTTAGACCTTTCGATCTGCTGTGCCCAGCTCGCTCGACTTCTCAAGTGGTGTGCTCTTTCCGATACTTAATCGAGTGACCACTTCCCTTGTGTGACTCGCCTGTACACTCATACCCCACCACAGCTGCCCGTTCATTGGTAATTCTCTCTTGCTGACTGGAGGTTATATTTCTCCTTGGCAGTCTTTGACAAACGGCCAATTCCAGCTGTGATTATCAGGTCGAGCACCTCATGGATGTTATTCTCTCAGCTGCCAAATCCTCTAGCCCTCATACTACTACTTCTCTTCATTGGGTCCGGGTCCCTTGGTGGATTGTGGAGTGCGGCAATGCGATTCGTGTCCGACGACATGCGCTTCGTGTCTTTCACTGTCGTCCTATGTTAATGAACTACATCCGCTACAAACAACTACGTGCACAGTGCCGTTGCACTATTAAGGAAAGCAGGAAGGCATGCTGGGTTTCCTTCACCAGCTCGTTCAACAGATTTACTTTACTTTACTTGGGGTGTCCTGCACTGGCTTTTCGGGACTACCACCCCCTCCCTGATTCCTGGTCTGACTGTGGCGGGAAACGTCATAGTCGACCCTGTTGATATTTCCAGTGCTTTGGGCCGGTACTTTGCGGAGGTTTCTAGCTCCACCCACTACCATCCTGCCTGCCTTCCTCGGAAACAGGCGGAGGAGGCTCGTGCAACCTCTTTTCTCTCTTTGAATCGAGAATGCTACAATACTCCTTTTACTATGAGGGAGCTCGAGCGTGTTCTCTCCTCATCCTGGTCTTCTGCTCCTGGGCCCGATACAATCCACGTCCTCATGCTGCAGAATCTTCCTCCTGCGGGAAAACGCTTTCTCCTGAATACCTACAACTGTATTTTGACTGACAGTGTATTTCCCACGCTTTGGCATGGAGCTACTATTGTTCCCCTACCTAAGCCTGTTAGAGATAAAATCTCTTCCTTCCAGCTATCGTCCAATTTCCCTTAGCAGCAGCGTTTGTAAGGTGATGGAACCCATGATAAATGGTCGATTAGTGTGGTGGCTCTAGTCACACCATCTTCTCACTAATGTTCAGTGTGGGTTCCGAAAGCGGTGCTCAGTGGTTGATCATCTCGTCACCCTGTTGATGTTCATCATGAATAATTTTCTGCAGAAGCGATAAACAGTGGCCGTTTTCTTTGATTTGGAGAAAGCCTATGATACGTGTTGCCAGACAGGCATTCTACGTTCTACGTACTATGCACACATGGAGCCTCTGTGGTCGTCTTCCCACTTTCATCTTGGAATTTTTAACGGGTATGTGTAGGTTCCTCCTTATCTCACACCTTTTCACAAGTAACAGGGTGCCTCAGGGCTCCTTACTGAGTGTCGTCCTCTTCGCCGTAGCCATCAATCCTATTATGGACTGCCTTCCAGCTGGCATTTTTGGCTCTCTTTTTGTTGAAGACTTTGCTATCTATTGCAGCTCCCAGTGGATGTGTCTCCTGCAATGCTGTCTTCAGTGTTGTCTGGACCATCTCTATTTGTGGAGTGTCATAAATGGTTTCCACTTTTCTACTACCAAATCCATTTGCGTCAACTTCTGGTGGAACAAGGCATTTCTTCCACCGTCCTTGTGACTGGGCCAAAATGCTCTCCCGTTCGTGGATGCAATAAAGTTCTTAGGGCTTATGTTCGATAGGAAACTCAGTTGGTCTCCCCACATGTCCTACCTGGCCTCACGCTCCACCCGATCCCTCAATGTCCTTCATGTATTGAGTGGTACCTCTTGGGGAGCTGACCGGACTGCCCCCCTCCGCCTCTATCAATCTCTTGTCCACTCCAAGTTGGATTATGGATGCATTGTCTACTCCCCTGCACGGCCTTCTATCTTAGGCCATCCGAATACACCATTCGGGGATCTGTCTCTCCGCCGGTGCCTTCTGTACTAGCTCCGTTGAAAGTCTCTACGCAGAAGCTGGTGAACTACCACTGTCATACCAGCATGACATCATACTCGGTAGGTATGCGTATCGGCTTTCTTCCATGCTGCCAGGCCACCCAACCTTTGACCTTTTCTTGACCGCCAGTACGAGATATATGTTTCTTTTCTGTGGCCTCCCGGTGTCTGCTTTCGTCACCTGCTTCAGCAGCTGCAGTTCACATTTACTGCCACTTTCCGAATGGGGGAGAGCCCTTCACCACCTTGGCTTCAGACACAGGTTTGTTTCCATTTTCACCTCAGCTTGTTCCCGAAGAATTTGACTCCCCAGCTGACCTATCGCTCACAACTTGCCGATAGCATATTTTTGTACAATGATGGTAGAACGGGCCACAACAAGAAAAAAATTGTCAGGTAAACGTGGACTCTAAATTGCACATCTTTAATAGCTTTGCTACTGTGAAAGACATCTTTTCTACTGAACAAGGGTTCACAGCTCTTAAGGTATGAATTTTAGAGCCTATGTTTACTACACAATTTTTTTTTGGTTTGGTCCATGCTACCCCCTACCAAAATATGGAAAGCAAAGAGCTCATGGTAGAAGAGATTTGGTTCACAGTATCGAATATGAGGTGTTCATAGCTCTTAAGACATGCGTTTTGGAGTCCATCTTTACCAGATTATTTTGCTTCGAATGATTGTTCCTTTAATATCCCTGAATATAGACCATTCAGTGTTGGCTGTGCTTTTGTCGTCGGGACCGATAAGTTTCAATACCGGCTTCTTGACCAGTTCACAATTTTTACAGCAGAGATTTGTGCCCTCTATCAGGCTGTTCACTGCGTCCGTAGGCAGCAGCTCACTCGTTGTGTGATCTGCTCCGACTCTCTCAGTACCCTTCAGAGTCTAGATGATCCCGATCCAGTCAACCCCATCATCCGGCGGATGCAGGACTGCCTCCATTTGTTCCCGGATGGGAGAGCCCAAGTGATGTTCATGTGGGTTCCTGGTCATGTTAGTTTGCCTGGGAACGACGCAGCTGATGCTGCAGCCAGGGCCGCCGTCCATCGTGGTCAGCCCGCCTCTTACTCTGTTCCCTCCCAAGATATTTGTACTTTCCTCTATTGGCGCATCATCTCACTTTGGCATGTGGTGCTCCCTTCATGGGAACAAACTAAGAGAAGCCAAAGCTCACCCACCAGCCTGGTCGACTTCGTTCTGGCTGTCTCGCCGTGAGGAAGTACTGTTAGCTTGGTTACGAGCGGGGCACTGCCGCTTTAGTCACCACCATTTGTTGAGTGGTGACCCTGCAACCTGCTGTCCTTTCTGTAGCCAGCCATTAACGGTCAGACATTTCCTGGTCCTCTGCCCATATTTTAGCCACGTACATCTCAGGGTTGCGCTACCACCGCTTTGCCAGACATTTTGGTAGATGACGTGCGAGCTGTGGCTCGCTTTTTAAGTTTTTTAAAAAGCAGTAATATGACAAGAGATTTGATTTCAACCTGGTGACTCCGGTGTCTTGTCAATGTCTTTCAGATACTCTTCCATAATGTCTTGATGTTTTAGATTTTTTTTTCACCTCGCAACGATTTTTTACCCTTGCGGTCCCAGCATTCTGTGGTTCTCTACTGGGTGCCCATGTCCTTAGATAATTTGTGCCCTAAAACCCCACAAAAAAGAAAAAAAAAGACAAATTGGTTAACTTCTGCAGAAATTGTTTTCTTACCACCACAAACAACAAAGCAGTTTAAATCATTTTTAGGACTCTGTAATTACTATAGGGAATTTGTTGAGAAGTTTGCCAAAATTGCTAAGCTGTTGAATCATTTGTTGAAAAACGATGTGGAATTTCCGTAGTTAACTTTCAGACAGCATTTGAAAAATTGAAGGGAGCATTGACAACGAACCTGGTACCAGTGTTCCCAAACTATGAGTGAGAATTTATTCTGTCGTGTGACATGAGCAGTCAGGTGATTGAATGTATTCCCAGTTACGATGTAGATGGCAACGAACACTTGGAAGAATATGCATTGACACAGATGAATAAGCAGAACAGAACTATTCAACCACAGAGATGGAAATGTTGGCTGTTATTTATGCTATTACGTATTTCCATTGTTATTTGTACACGACAAAGTTTAAATTTGTGAAGTGATTGCTGGGACCACAAGAGGCTCGCAAGTATGTCAACATATTGTGCTCTGAAATCAAGTGAATTCAACTATGAAGTCATACACCAATCAGGAAAGAAAAACAGAATTCTGAGAGCCCAAGAAGGAAGATTTGATTTAAAGTATTTAGGGCACAACTGCAGTCCGCAAAGCACTATGGCCTGTTGTGTAGGAAGATGAAATACAGCCCCAGTGTGGTGCCAACTGCGCTTGACATGATTAACGACTATCATATGACCTTATACATGGTATTTCATTACGAATGGTCTATATCCAGTGATATTAAAGGAACTATCACTCGAAGCAAAAAAATCTGGTAAAGATGGACTCCGAAACGCATGTCGTAAGAGCTATGAACACCTCATATTCGATACTGTGAACCAAATCTCTTCTACCATGAGCTCTTTGGTTTCCATATTTTGGTAGGGGGTAGTATGGACCAAACCAAGAAAAAATTGTGTAGTAAACATAGACTCTAAAATGCATACCTTAAGAGCTATGAACCCTTGTTCAGTAGAAAAGATGTCTTTCACAGTAGCAAAGCTATTAAAGATATGCATTTTAGAGTCCACATTTACCTGCCAATTTTTTCTTGTTGTGGTCCATTCTACCTCATCCCAAAATATGGAAAGCATGTTACATAGTATCAAAGATGAAGAAAGCTCATAACTGTTGCAGTATGCATTTTAAAGCAAGTACAGTGGCAAAGACAATGGTGAAAAGCTGGTTGCTGAAGTTTAGTGTTCCTGATACAATAATTACAGATCTACATCTACATTTATACTCCGCAAGCCACCCAACAGTGTGTGGCGGAGGGCACTTTACGTGCCACTGTCATTACCTCCCTTTTCTGTTCCAGTCGCGTATGGTTCGCGGGAAGAACGACTGTCTGAAAGCCTCTGAGCGCACTCGAATCTCTCTAATTTTACATTCGTGATCTCCACAGGAGGTATAAGTAGGGGGAAGCAATATATTCGATACCTCATCCAGAAATGCACCCTCTCGAAACCTGGCGAGCAAGCTACAGCGCGATGCAGAGCGGCTCTCTTGCAGAGTCTGCCACTTGAGTTTGCAAAACGTCTGCGTAACACTATCACGGTTACCAAATAACCCTGTGACGAAATGCGCCACTCTTCTTTGGATCTTCTCTATCTCCTCCGTCAACCCGATCTGGTACGGATCCCACACTGATGAGCAATACTCAAGTGTAGGTTGAACGAGTGTTTTGTAAGCCACCTCCTTTGTTGATGGGCTACATTTTCTAAGGACTCTCCCAATGAATCTCAACCTGGTACCCACCTTACCAACAATTAATTTTATATGATCATTCCACTTCAAATCGTTCAGCACGCATACTCCCAGATATGTTACAGAAGTAACTGCTACCGGTGTTTGTTCTGCTATCATATAATCATACAACAAAGCATCCTTCTTTCTATGTATTCGCAATACATTACATCTGTCTATGTTGCCACTCCCTGCACCAAGTGCCTATCCGCTGCAGATCTTCCTGTATTTCGCTACAATTTTCTAATGCTGAAACTTCTCTGTATACTACAGCATCATCTGCGAAAAGCCGCATGGAACTTCCGACACTATCTACTAGGTCATTTATATATATTGTGAAAAGCAGTGGTCCCATAACACTCCCCTGTGGTACGCCAGAGGTTACTTTAACGTCTGTAGACATCTCTCCATTGATAACAACATGCTGTGTTCTGTTTGCTAAAAACTCTTCAATCCAGCCACACAGCTGGTCTGATATTCCGTAGGCTCTTACTTTGTTTATCAGGCGACAGTGCGGAACTGTATCGAACGCCTTCCGGAAGTCAAGGAAAATAGCATCTACCTGGGAGCCTGTGTCTAATATTTTCTGGGTCTCATGAACAAATAAAGCGAGTTGGGTCTCACACGATCGCTGTTTCCGGAATCCATGTTGATCCCTACAGAGTAGATTCTGGGTTTCCAAAACCGACATGATACGCGAGCAAAAAACATGTTCTAAAATTCTACAGCAGATCGACGTCAGATATATAGGTCTATAGTTTTGCGCATCTGCTCGACGACCCTTTTTGAAGTCTGGGACTACCTGTGCTCTTTTCCAGTCATTTGGAACCTTCCATTCCTCTAGAGACTTGCGGTACACGGCTGTTAGAAGGGGGGCAAGTTCTTTCGCGTACTCTGTGTAGAATCGAGTTGGTATCCCGTCAGGTCCAGTGGACTTTCCTCTGTCATGTGATTCCAGTTGCTTTTCTATTCCTGGGACACTTATTTCGATGTCAGGGCACTAATTTTATATCCAGTATGATTAAGCACCTATGTCATTTACTAAGCACTCACAAGCACAGGACTAGCCCTTGGCTCCCTCAGTCTATCAGGAAAACAGAATACATTCACTGTACCGTTGGTAAGATGTTGAGTAGTTGTTGTGAACTTCCATCACAATGATTGGTACATTTACCTTCCATATGTCGTGTCAGCTTACAATTCTGATGTCCAGTGTAGTGTTGGTCTATCACCATGTGAGGTAATATATGGTACAAACCTGCCTTCTCTTTTTGAGGTGATTAAGCCTAAAATTGGAAAAACTGGGAATCAGTTACGAAGTTTGCAAAGACGTTACATGATGTTTTTAAGAAGTTAAAGAAAGCAAACACAGAAGCACTCGAGCGTCAAGAGCAAGCAGGATGACATATTGGCCAATTACTGCAGTTTGGAGTTGGCCAGTGGGTCTTAGTGACGAATCCCTGCTCACCTAAGGACAAAGCAAAGAAATTCCTGACAACATCACGGACCATAGCAGATCATAAAAATGAATTCCCTCATTAATGTAAAGTTGTAATTACCAACAAAGACCCCCTCATTGTTCGCGTTGGACATGTTAAGCCATTTAAGGGAACTGCGATGCTGCGCTGCAGATGCTGACATCACCGCCAATAGAGGGCACTAAATCTAAGAAAGCAATGAAGGAAGGATCAGCAAAGTGTGCATTAAGTGCCTTACGCAATTAGATCACAATGAGGAGTATTAATGATTGTTTTGTTTTGTTTTAAGGTGCTAAAACAACTGTCATACACGCCCATCTCAGAAGAGGAAAAAGGAGTTAAATGCGACTACAAGCCCAATTGATGGACAGCCATTCCCTTGGAGAAACAGCCATAAAATATGGAGGTCCTGAACTAAAGATTAAATGTCCTTCGCCATACTGCTACAACGGATAAAAAGTAAAACACGGTTGACGGCTCTCTCGCTGCTCACTAAAATGGCCGATAATTCAGACAGCAAACATACAGTAGAACATAGGTGGTTAAAAAATAGGGACATTCCATCCGGAAATGGCGAACCATAAAAGTTTGATGACAATGAGCATACAGTGGTGAGGGATTCCACTTAACAAATGGCGATGGTTAAAAAGACAATGCCCAACATGCAACCTAGCTAAAATGATCTTATCATGGTGAGATGACCAAGAGGAGGTCGGCCAAGCTGCTGGGAGAGTTTTAATTCCCCGGATCTTGTTCGCATGAAGGGAAGACCAATGGTCTTACCAAAGTGACACGACTTGCTGACAGATGGCAATAAGGAGATCATCAGAAGGAATGGAAGAACAAGCTAGTCAAGATAGGAGGGCTGCAGCCTTGGCAGCAGTAACAGCAGCCTCATTTCCCATCAGACTGACGTGACCAGAAACCTGCATAAACATCACAGTGGCCCCATCAAAAGTGAGGAAGTGAAAGCGTTCCTGGACCCACTGCACTAAGGGGTGGATGGTGTGCAGCACGCAAGAGGCTCTGACCCACCCATGGGGTCCACAACTGTTTTGTGGATGTGTGTGCGGCAAGCACGGGACCCTGAGCTAGTGTAGCTCTTTTTTCCTTTCTGGGCTGCATACTTTCCCTTTCTGCATCCTCCCCCCACCCTGCCCCGCCCCTTCCCTTCCTCTTCCCCTTCTCCCTCTCTTTGGAAGTATTTTTCGCATTTACATCTATAGACGGACGCTTGTAATTCTATGACGTGGTTTCTCTTCTTTCATCTCTATAATGGAAAGTCTCTGTCCCTACTTTGTCCTTTTCTTTTCCATGATTCTCCTCTTTATCTTCTTCTCCACTTGGGCTTTTGAGAATTCTTCTCTTCTATCCTTTTTCTTTGTTCCTCCCTTCCTGTTTCTTTCCTCCCTGTGGGTGTCTGAAGGCCGACCAATGTGTTCTCACGTGTAGCCAGTGATGGGGTAATGCGTAATTCCCCATCCCGGGTAGACAAGTAGGACATGTACGTACCCCCTGGTAAAGGTCAGGCCCAGGGAGGGGCGATTAGCTGAGCTGATACCTTCCGAACATGCCCATTGGACCCTCTGTCAGTTCTTCGGAAGGTGTGATCTGAGGTGTGGACAATAACCTAAGGTGGGAGTGCCCTCAGAGAGGGCCCCCACTTGGAAGGACTGCGCCATCAGAGACGCCAGTAATCGTGGGTGATACTTTGCAATGGTTTCTTCTACTTCTACAAAAGAAAGCTAGTGAGTCTCAGCCACAGAAAACTCTTCCCTCACTGAGAAAGTTCCTAGTTGTTTCTTGATCTTGTGAAGGTCAAGACTTCTCAACAGTAAACCCTTTCATTTTTCAGAAAGGTGTCCTGTAAAGTCTTGTTCCCAGTTATGCAATTGGGACCTTGTGGTTAGAAACAGACAGTGCCCTCCAAGCACACAAATTGCTTCGAACTACACTGCTACACACCTTTCCTGTCCGGGTGGAAGCACACCATAGATTAAACTCATCGCGTGGGGTGGTTTATACCCGATCACTTGACGGATTATCAAATGAGGACATTCAAAATTACCTGTCTGATCAGGGAGTAATGGTAGTATATCGAGTAATGAAAAGAGTTGAAAAGGAATTGGTACCAACCCACACTCTCTTCTTGATGTTTGACAGAGTTCAACTTCCATCGAACATTAAAATGGGATATGAGGTAATTTCACTTCACCCGTACATCCCCAACCCTACATGTTGCTATCGGTGTCAGAGGTTTAATCATACCACCCAGTCGTGTTCCAATGTGGCCAAATGCGTTACCTGTGGCAGGGATGCCCATGAGGGTGATTGTCCACCCCCCATCCTCTCACTGTGGCATTTCTCTGGATCCCAGTGCATGTTGGTATCTGCGGAAATGAGGCAGCCAATATATTGGCAAAGGCTGCTGTCTCTCTTCCTCGGCCCACTGTTCACACGGTTCCCTTTGCCGATCTACAGAGCATTTTGTGTCATCGTGTTGCTCTTTTATGGCACACACATTGGTCTGCACTTCAGGATAATAAATTACGGGACATAAAACCTATTCCCTGCGCTTGGACCTCTTCCTCCCAGCCTTCCTGTTGGGAGGAGGTAATTTTAACTAGACTCCGGATTGGGCACTGTCTTTTTAGCCACTGACATCTTTTAAGTGGCGATCATCCCCCATTTTGTCCCCACTGCTCTCAATTGTGGACGGTGAGACACCTTTCACTTATGATGCACGCTCACCTTATCGCATCCTTGAGTTTATCAGTGTTAGTGAGAAGACATCGGTCATTTGAAGCTTTCTTTTGGAGAAAACAACTCCCGTCAATAGCAATTTTCTAAGATATCCTTCCGTTTTTAGTTTCCCTCCTACTTGAGTTTTGCTCCCATTGCTGCTGATTTGACATACGGTTTTTTACCCTTCACTAAGCCACAGAATGGGTGCTTATGACTGTAGCAGTTTTGTGCCCTAAAAGATGATGTGACTTACCAAACGAAAGCGCTGGCAGGTCGATAGACACACAAACAAACACAAACATACACATAAAATTCAAGCTTTCGCAACAAACTGTTGCCTCATCAGGAAAGAGGGAAGGAGAGGGAAAGACGAAAGGATGTGGGTTTTGAGGGAGAGGGTAAGGAGTCATTCCAATCCCGGGAGCGGAAAGACTTACCTTAGGGGGAAAAAAGGACAGGTATACACTCTTGCACACACACGCATATACATCCACACATATACAGACACAAGCAGACATATTTAATATATATATATAGGGCCAGCTCTGTTGTAAATACTGAGTAGTGTTCTGAAAGCTGATATCAAAAATGTTTAGTGCCAGTGATGAAGGCATACCTAATATCGTGGTCAGTCAGAGAGCCATCAGTGTACACCAAGGTACTACCATGAAGTTCCGTGCGAATATCAAGAAACTTATGGGGACAGAGCAAGTCCTTAGGAATCCAATGAAGTAAAAGGTGAACACAGACCACTGCACGAAGCCAAGGTGGTGAAGGGTTCACACCCAAAGAAAAAGTAGCAGGTAGCATGAAGTTAAGCTGCTGTGCATTAGCCGAAAGCAAACTCCAGGAGGTATTAGAGAAGAGGGGCATGCCCCATGCAGGTGGTCAAAGGAGTTATTGCAGGAGGCATAGGATGAGTGGCCAGGTATGGCAGACAAACAGCATGCATATCAGCTGAGGAGAACATGATGTCGGAATGACAGTGGTAGTTTGGCAGTTTCAGCATAAAGACTCTCAACCAGGATAGTGTAAAAGGCGCCAGTGGCCAAATGGATGCCACAGTGATGGATTGTACTCAGACAGCATAAGATGGACGGACGTGCAGATGCACAAACAAAAGACCCATAGTCTAGTTTGAAATGTACAAGGGACCGGTACAAGCAGAGGAGGGTGGTCCATTCCGTTCCCCAGGAAGTACCACAAGGAACACACAGTATACTGAGGGACAGGGTACAGCAGGCAGTCATGTAAGACACATGGGAGGACCAAGAAAGTTTCCAATGGAGCACGAGTCCTAGTAATTTCATAGTTTCAACGAACGGAAGAGCAACAGGCCCAAGATATAAAGATGGTGGAAGAAACTCGTTGTGCCACCAGAAATTCATACAAACTGTTTTGTCAGTGGAAAACTGAAAGCCATTGTCGATGTTCCATGAGTAAATAAGATCGAGACAGTGCTGAAGACACTGCTCAAGCGGACAAGTCCATGGAGAATAACAATTGATGGCAAAATCGTCAGTGAAAATGGTGCCGTAAACAGTCGGGGGCACAGTGTCATCGGCTTCTTCGGGACAGCAAAAATACTAGCTAGATTCCATTTACTTGTTTTCTCTCTTGGACCTAGGTCCATTCCCCAATTTCCGGCCTAACAGTAGCAGATGGTGTCGTCTTGGACCCCACAGCTGTCTCCAACACCTTAGGTCGCTATTTTCTGGAGATTTTGAGCTTTACCGACTATTGCCCTGCCGTCTTCCATCCGAAATGAGTGGAGACGGCTCGGGTGATACCCTTCTCCTTTTATAATTGTGAATCCTGCCACCTTTACTGTGAGGGAGCTAGATCACACTCTCGCTTCATCCCAGGCTGGACGATGTTCACATTCAGATGTTGCAGTACTTTTCTCTTGTGGGTAAGGCATTTTCTCCTCCATACATACAGTGACATCTGAGCAGATTTCCAGCGACTGCCCCATTTCTCTCACCAGCTGTGTTTGCAAGCTGATGGAATGTATGATTAATGCCCGGCTGGTATGATGGCTTGAGTCTCGCAGTTACTAACTACTGCACAGTGTGGATTCCTAGCCTGCCGTTCGGCATCGACCATCTCATGACTTTGTCAATCCATGTCGTGAATGGTTTTCTGCAGAAGTACCAGACTGTGGGATGTGTTTTTTGATTTGGAGAAAACTTATAACACCTGCTGGAGGACGGGTATCCTTCATACTCTCCATACGAAGAGCTTCAGAGGCTGCTTGCCCCATTTCCTTCAGGAATTTTTACAAGACAGAGTTCTCAATGTAACTGTGGTTTCTGCCTTGTTGGACGCTTTTAACCAGGAAATTGGAGTGCCTCAGGGCTCCATCCTGAGTGTCATCCTTTTTTGCTATAGCCATTAACTCTATAATGGCTTGTCTCCCGCCAGGCATCTCTGGCTTCTGTTTCAGTAATGATTTTGTGATTTATTGCCTTCAGAGGCATCTTCAGCGATGTTTCAATCGTCTTACTTATGGCACATTGACAATGGCTTTTGATTTTCCACTAACAAATCCGTTTGTATGAATTTGTAGTAGCGCATTGGGTTTCTTCCACCATCTTTAGATCTTGGGCCTGTTGCTCATCCGTTCACTGGATCAATGGAATTCCTCGGGCTCGCACTTGATGGGAAACTTTCATGGTTCTCCCATGTGTCTTGCCTTGCTGCATGCTGCACCTGGTCCCTCAGTGTCCTGTGTGTCCTCAGTGGTACTTCCTGGGGAGGGGATCAGACGTTTGTACTGATCCCTTGTCCTTTCAAAACTAGGCTATGGGTGTTCCGTTTATGCATCTGCATGTCCATCCTTCTTACACTGTCTAAAAACTCCCCTGCGGGTCCGGGGGTTAGAATAGGCCTGAGGTATTCCTGCCTGTCATAAGAGGTGACTAAAAGGAGTCTCACATGTTTCAGCCTTTGTGATGGCCCCCTGTTGGGTTTGACCCCCATTTTTCAAAATTTTCCTGAAGTGCCCCTTACATGGTGCATCGTGTCCATCGTGCGCTGATACCTATCACATCCTTAGTTGACGTGGATTTGCACTTCTGCTCATTCTCCAACTGTTGGGCGAGGTCACCCTCCTGGGTACGTATTTTTCCATCAACTGTGTAGTATCATTTGTATGCTGACAATGATGATGGACTTGTTTGCTTGGTTGCACCTGATGTCCAGCACCATAGCCAGTCAATTGCGGTGGGGCCACCATGTTCCCTGTTGGTTGTAGCTCCCTGACCACACAGGGATCTCTCTGCTGATCCCTGCGCCATTAACTCTCCTCATATGCCAGGGGTAGATACCCATCCTCCTGGGGTATCGGGACTCCTGGCAATGGCCATGCTGCCAGGTGGCCTATGCTGTGGCTGGATGGCACCCGTGGGGAGCCCCCCTGGTTGGAGTGGGTGGCATCAGGGCGGATGACACCCGATGAAGCGTAGTACATCATCTCTTACTGGTGGTCAAACACCAGTAGTCTTTCAGCGTTCACAGGCTCAATTCAACACACAGAATTAAGACCCCAAATTGTTCCCCTCCCTGACCACACCATGGGAGGGACATCAGGTTAAGGATGGCAGCAGCTCTTATTCGCCCCGCTACTTTATATGTTTGAGAGCTGATCGGGAATCTTTCATGATAATGAAGCCTCAGTTTTCTGTTGAGCATTTAGAGGAGAAGTTTGGGGGGGGGGGGTTGAGGGATTGTCCAAGATGAGATCTGGGTCAGTCTTGATCAAAACAGCATCCTCTGCCCAGTCACGGGTGTTACTCAGTTGTTGTGACAAGCTGGGGGATGTTTCTGTAATCATTGTGCCCCATAAGCGCTTAAATATGGTCCAGGGTATCATAATTCACAGGGACCTTCTTTTGCAGTCCGACGATGAGCTGTGCACCAGGTTAGAACAGCGAAGTGTACATTTCGTTCGGCGTGTCCATCAGAGTCCGAGGGATAAGCAGGTTTCCACCGGTGCCTTCATCTTGGCTTTCGAGGGAGATACATTACCTGATAAGATCAAGGTGATGGTCTACTGCTGTGATGTGAAGCCCTATATCCCTCCCCCAATGTGGTGTTTTCAATGTTGGAAGTTCCGTCGTATGTCCATCCAGGGGGCCGACAGTCCCTTTGTGGGTACGTGTGTGGCGTGCACGGGACTCCGAGCTATTTGCAGTCTCCTTCCTTTTCCCAGACCTGCATTACCATCCCTGTTCCTCTCCTTTCCTTTCCTGTCCTTGCTCCTTTCCCCCTGGCCCCTCCTTTCCCTCTTGGTGGAATTCATGTCGACTTGGCTTTCCTCCCGGCTTTGTTTTGGTATGTGCAATTATTTAGTTTGCTGTTTCCATCTCCTTTTCAGCGTTTTGGTCCCCTTGGAGTTTGACCTCCATTTCCAACATTTTCCGTCAGTGTGAGCATTTGGGGATGAACTCCCTACCTAGTTTCCATGTTGGAGGCTCATCTCACCCTCCCCTCCCCACCCCTCCATTTTCCCCCTTGCACCCTGGCCCCCCTTCACGCTAGGTCACCAGCATGGTAGCCAGTCCGTGTGGTGGGGCTGTTAAGTACCCAACTGGCTGAGCCCCCTGACAACACAGGGATCACACTGCTAGTACCTGAGCTGTTAACGGCTCGTGTATGCCAAGGAGTTGATGCTCATCACTTTGGGGCATCAGAACTCCCAGCAATGGCTGCCGTGCCAGACGGCCCTCGCTATGGCGGGGTGGTGCCCACTGGGTGAGCCCCTGGTCAGGGTGGGTGGTACTAGGGCAGACGCCTTGCATATGAAGTGGGAAAGGCTTCAATATCCTGGCCATTCTTTGGCCATTTCTAAGAGTGATAGTAGACATGATAGTCCTTCTGAACCCTTTGGCCTTCCCCTCCCTCGCCACCCCATGGGAAGAAGGTCAAGCTTGCCGACTTGGGTTGAAACCTTTCCCTCGGTACCTGGTTTGTATCAGGACAGGTGGTGAGAGTTTTGCCACGACCAAGCCTTTGTTTTTTTGTTGAGGCGATTGAAGATAAGTATCATGAAGTGGAATCCACGAGTAAAATGCAGTCCGGTTCTTTGCTCATAAAGACATCTTCTCCTGCCCAGTCTGCAGAGGCCGGCCGGAGTGGCCGAGCGGTTAAAGGCGCTACAGTCTGGAACCGCACGACCGCTATGGTCGCAGGTTCGAATCCTGCCTCGGGCATAGATGTGTGTGATGTCTTTAGGTTAGATAGGTTTAAGTAGTTCTAAGTTCTAGGGGACTTATGACCACAGCACAGTCTCCATCGCACCCCACCAATCTTTGAACTCGGTACACGGTATCATTTTCTACTGGGATCTTCTTCTCCAAACTGACAAGGACCTCCATGCAAACCTCGAGCGGCAAGGAGTCCAATTTATCCACATTGTACAGCGAGGCCTTAAAAACAATCACACTGATAGAGACTCCTTTTTTCTGGCCTTCGAGGGGGATATCCTCCCAGAGAAGGTAAAGGTGGTGGTGTATCGGTGTGATGTAAAACCTTACATTCAACCACCGATGAGATGCTTCAAATGCTTACGGTTTGGACACAGGTCTTCCCGCTCCACCAGTTATCACCTCTGTGGTGACTGTGGGTGCCCCCTCCATGAGGGGAGTGCCTGTGGTCCTCCGCCTGTGTGCATCAGTTGTGATGCGCAGCATCCTCCGCACTCGCAAGCATGACTGGTGTATGTGAAAGAATGACGGATTCAAGAGTACAAGACTTTAGATCGACTTACCTACACCGAGGCTTGTCGAAAGTATGACCGGCTCCATCCTGTGCCTCTAACTTCTGCTTTTGCTTCAGTTACGTCCACTCCCCTTCGTACCCCCTCCTCTTCCAAGCCGCGCCCAAATTCCCCCTCACCCTCACCCTCACCCCTTTGGGTGCTAATCCCCCTCCCCCGCCAGAGAAGCGCTCCCCTTCTTCGGCAGCCGATGGTACTGGAGCTCCCTCCCGGGACTCCTCTTCCCGGCACCCCCTGAAAGGCGATCTGCAGCTCCACATAGGCCGCACGATCTGCGGCTGGTGGGGGCCGCTATTGTCAGGTGTAATTCTGTGTCCTACCACACTGCAATCTGCCCTTCTGTTCCATCACAAGAGAAGCAGCAGAAACACAAGAACAAGGGAACAAGCGCAAGGCCCCTCAGGTACCCCCCTGATGTGCCACCTTCCCTTCTTCCAGCCAATGAACCAACAGTCTGACCCCACCTATATGGACATTACTCCATCCTTATCGGTGATGGATGGCGACTCGGTGGCGTGACCGGCTCCGGTCCGTTCGCTTGCCATTTGGACTCCAGCTTGAGAATCCTCCAGTGGAATTGTAATGGCTATTTGCGTCACCTCCTGGAGTTGCAGCCCCTTCTTTCCTCCTACTCTGCTGCTTGTATTGTTCTCCAAGAGACCCATTTTGTCAATTCTTACTCACCCACCCTTCATGGGTTCCATGCTTTCTGTTGAAACCAGATTGGCCCTGTGCAGGCTGGTGGTGTTTGCACCTTGGTGCGCAAAGACAATTTTAGTAAATGGGTTCCCCTCCATACCACTCTGGAAGCAATTGCTGTCAGGGTCGATCTCACCACTCCAATCACAATCTGTAATCTCTACCTCCTGCCTGACAGGCCACCCACATCCCTTGCCCTAACCACCCTTCTTCAACAACTCCCTTCTCCCTCCCTGCTTGTAGGGGACTTCAATGCCCACAACCCTCTTTGGGGTAGTCACCCGACTATTGCCCTGGGCAGGACAGTTGAATCTGTTCTGGCAGCGCTTGACCTCTGTAACACCGGTACTCCCACAGACTTAAGTGTGGCACACGGCACTTTCTCTTCCATTGGCCTCATCATCTACAGTCCCAGCCTTCTTCCCTCCATTCAGTGGGGTGTCCACGATGACTTATGTGACAGCGATCATTACCCGATTGTTTTGACCTTCCTTCAGTATGTCTTGCTCCGTCACCCTCCCAGGTGGGCCTTCTCTACAGCTGATTGGGGTGCCTTCTCTTCTGCTACCATCCCCCCATACTACCACACCGTAGTATTGATGAGTCTACACAGACTTTAACTGCCGCCATTCTTGCCACAGCGGTTTCAGCCATCCCTTCTTCCTCGGGGTTCCCCCCTCCCCTGTCAAATGATGGTCCCATAGTGGACTCTGGAAATTGCTGCAATCAAATTTCAGAAACGGATTTGCTGGTAATGGTATGTATCTGCCATAGGACCACACACCTGCTCTTCACAAGACTGGGCAAAACTCAGGCAAATTTTTGGCTATTGTCCCGTTGCAGGAATTTCTGTGCATGGTGTTGTCCTTCCCATCTGTACTTTGTTGCAGAGTGTTTCGCTCAACACTTTGCCCAAGCCTCTGCGTTGACTCAGTATCCGCCCTTGTTCCTCCTCCTCCTCCTCAAACAGCGCTCATAACGACTGCCTTTGTCTTTCATTTCTCGCTGCTTGGAGCTTTGTAATGCCCCATTTAGCGAGTGGGAATTCGCCAGCACCCTCACCCTTCGTCCTGACACGTCTCCTGGACCGGATTGGATACATAACCAAATGCTCCATCACTTATCGGTGGCTGGCCACCGTCATGTACAGACCCTTTTCAACCATCTGTGGAGTGAGGGGGTATTTCCTACCCAGTGGCAGGAAAGCATTGTTATTCCGGTGTTGAAGCCTGGGCAGCCACCTCTTCAGTTGGATAGCTACTGTCCAATTAGCCTTACCAACACCCTCTGCAAGCTCATTGAACGCCTGGTGAGTTGGCGGCTGTTTTGGATCCTCGAATTCTGCGACCTTTTGTCATCGACTCAAGGTGGTTTCTGCCGTGGCCACTCTACATTGGATAACTTATTCCACCTGGATTCTGCTATCCGGTTGGCTTTTGCCCATTGGCAACACCTCACTGCAGTCTTCTTTGACCTGCATAAAGCCTACGGCACCAACTGGTGCCACCACATCCTCACCACCCTTCACGACTGGGGCCTTTGTGGTGCTCTGCCCATTTTTATCCATAACTTTCTTTCATGTCGCTCTTTCCGGGTCCAAGTTGGTTCCTCCTACAGCACTTCCCGTCGGTAAGAAAATGGGGTTCCACAGAGTTCTGTACTGAGCGTCCTTCTTTTTTTCATCGCCATTAATGGACTGGTAGTGGCTGCTGGGCCGACAGTGTTCGTGTCTTTGTATGTTGACGATTTTTGTACGTATGTCGCTTCCTCTGTCGTGGGCGCTGCAGAAAGCCGTCTACAGGGGGGCAATCTACCGGGTGCAATCTTGGGCTCTCTCCCGTGGCTTTCAGTTTTCGGTGACCAAATTGTATGTCACGTATTTCTGCCGTTGCCATATAGTCCATCCTCATCCGGACCTGTTCCTCGATGGCCAATCCCTCAAGGTGGTGGACACCCGTCTCTTCTTGGGTCTGGTCTTCGATGTCCGGTTGACACGGCTCCCTCGTCTTCGCCAGCTGAAGAGGATGTGCTGGTTACGTCTCAATGTTCTCAGATGTCTGTGCGATACCACCTGAGGTGCAGACCACTCTATTCTCCTGCGATTGTACAAAGCACTGGCCCAGTCTCGTTTAGACTACGGGAGTCTTGTCTATGGTTTTGTGTCACCTTCAACATTGCAGATACTAGATCCCATCCACCATTGTGGGGTCCGACTTGTGACTGGCGCCTTCCGGACTAGCCCCGTGATTAGTCTTCTCACAGAGGCAGGGGATTCCACTTCTGCAAGTTTTGCACCAACAACAGCTGATATCTTATGCGCTCTGCATTTGCTGCACCCCAAAACACCCTAATTATGGTCTCCTTTATCCAGACACTCCAGTGCTGTAATTCAAGAAAAATAAAATGCACTATACCTGTCCATCCCTGGCCAGCACCACTGCTTCCACAACCCACCACTTCACAGCCTCTGTACCTTAGAGGCCCCAGTGACCCCAGGTCGCTATAGTATCGTGCACACGTGTGACCACATTGACGTAATCACTAATATGTTGGCCACTACTGACCTTAAGCAGCTAGTTGTTTCTGGGTAGAATCATGTTCTGTGCCAAGTTTATTCCCTAGGTGGCACAAATCACAGATCCCCTAGATCGACTATGCAAGAAGGGTGTCAAGTTTGTGTGGTTGACCACCTGCCAATTGGCATATCAGAACATTAAGTACAGTTTCAAGGTGGCATTGTGACTGACACTATATTCATTGGACCTGCCCTTGACACTCGAGACAGACACTTCCCGATATGGTATAGCGGTTGTTTTGTCCCATAAGGTGTCGGGTAGTAGTGAATGGCCAGTTGCTCTCACCTCTGGAATGTAGACTGTATGGCAGCAAATTACACCTGTTGAGCGACTGCAAAGCTCAAAGCCTTGATTTTGTTGTTTGTGCATTGTTCTAAACTCCTGGAAAAGATGATGCATTGTATGCAGAATTGGGCATCGTTTTTGATTGGGTATCAATTAAAATCCACTTTCACCCAACTCACCAATGTGAACACCCTACCCCCAATTCCTCTTGGTGCCAATGTGCAGTTCAACCACAAGGAAACAGTTTGTTTCCCCTGGACCAACATCCACAATAAATCCTGGTTCAATTCCTTCTGACTGCACGTGAGGTATCCACTGTGTTGTTTCACGATCCTGTCCTGTTGAAAGTTTTGTCTGAGGTACTGGAGAGGTGTCCAGAGAATGTTTTGAGCCTTACTGATCTAGCCTTTCACAATTATTTCATGTTATGCTACTGATTCAATGCTACAAATGATGTTTTAATGATGGCTGCAGAGGACTCTCGAAAACCTGACCATCATTCTATCCTCGCTCTGTCCCCGCATCCTCCAGCTCCTTTGTGCCTGTCATTGGTGGAGGACATGTATGGAGGCACTAGCCCCACAGCACGTGTACTGGCCCAACATCAATGCAGACATTGAATGCGCATACGGCTCGTGTCATGCCTGATCTCTCAATCACTTGTCCCACGGTCAAGGTTCCTCGTCGTGGCCCCATCCTGATAACTTGTCGGAGAAGGTCCTCGTTGATTTTACCGTGACATTTCAGGTTGTTATGTGGCTTTTGGTGGTGGCCACGCTCTCAAAACTTCCCTTATGTGGCGTGGATGCTGTTCATTACCACCATTTCTACCACTTGTGACCTCATGATGGTATTCTACCTTGAGGGACTGCCACTTATTCCCTGGTGTTGGAAAGTTAGCCCCCATTTACGTAGATGCAGCTTTAGGCTGTCTGTGGCTGTAATGCGATCACCACCCTGTTTCACCATGCTCCTAATGGGGAGATTGAGCAGATGGTCCATACATTTAAAACATAGCTGCTGAAGACCTTGCAGACATCATCTGGCTGAAATACTGCATTTGAGTTGGTATTGTACACCATTAGACCTCCTGCATCCTGTGCTGTGTGCCAAACCTGCCTATAGGCCTGCCTGTGGATGGAATGTCTGTCTGGGCATGCATATGCAGTTGGTGTCTGGGATGGACCCAAGGGGTCATCATTGGTGACAGAGAGCATCAGTGGCTTGATGTTAAGGCCAGACATGACTGTCTGACCCACCAACACGAAACAGCTCTGGCTGTGACCACAGTCGCATTTGGCACCCTGTCGTCACTTCCGATGCTCAGGCTGGAACTAAGATGACCGCCACCTGTGCCTCGTGTCCCTTCTCACTGGAGGATGGTTGAGAGGATCACAGTGTGTGTGCCTGTGGAGGTGGGGGACCAGTCCCTCTGTCCTGACCTTCCATCACTCTTGTTGTAACTGTGCAATCTGCTGGCCTCTGCTACCCATGCAGTCCTCGGGCCTGGGTTTGTGTCGTAAGAATGAACAAGAAGTAATAATTGCTTTTGCTACTTTTTTTTCCATTTGAAATGGCTGATATGATTACATGTGTTTAATAAAAATGAATCTTTCACTTTACATTGGAGTGTACATGTAATGAAATTTTCCTTCAGAATAAAACTTTTCACTTGACTGAATCTCAGACTTGAACCTATGCCTTTCGTAGTCAATACTTCTACTCCCTGAGCTGTATGACCACAGGTGCAGTGTGGCTCTCACAGTTTGTCTGCGAATACCTATCCTCTCATTCACATGCTGTAATAGTTTAATTTCTGTACCTCGTGCTATTTCTGTTGAATTTATTTAAATTTACGTAATACACATTTATGGGAAGAAATGTGGAGAACTGCGGGATGAACCACTTAAAGTTTCCAATATTCATTTTCATCAATTTGTTGACATATTTCTCACAATGTCTGCCAGATCACATGTGTAGCCTCTGACTTTATCAGAGCTTCAGTCACTCACCCCAGATGGTGGAGGAATATTCCATAGTAAATTTGTAAGGATACCACAGTTTTCCAATATTTTACTAATAAACTGAAGCCCACCATGGACTATGATCATGATGGGACCTTCAGATTATTGCTTTGCTTTGCAGTTGTTATCCCCCATGTGACTTGCCGTGAAATGCTTGTTACTGACATAACTCTGGTTAAATATCTGAGATGAATCTGTCTTTTTAATTACCTTGGGAACTTACTGAATTCAAGCATAATTTATCTGTTCAACAAACAGTTATGATCAGGAGTGGTTTTAGATTTGTACATCAAAAACTGTATAGGGAGTGTAAAGAATAAGATGGAGTTTTACCAAAAGTGTGTGTAGACTTCTTTAGGCTTCACTGATGGAATGTGGTGGTTAGTGATCAAGAATGCTGTTCTTGTATTTTGGAGGAAAGTTGTTTGGATCCCAGTCCAGCCAGCCTGACTTAGGTTTCCTGTGGTCCCCCAAATTCATTTTAGTTGTATACATTCAAGTGTACCATGGAATGGTTGTTGACACCATCTTTGGCCAAATAAACTAATACTTCACCTTTTATGACACAGAGGGGTGATGACTTTTTAAACTTTCCATTCTTTACAGTAGAGCTCACCAATGCCGCTACTAAACTAAATTCACAGAGATTGTTCTTTTGTTAGAAAGTAGTGCAAACTTGGTTTTCAGTTAGCAAATTTGTTTCTTGATTAAATGTATTAAGCTACTCTAAGAAATGTATCAAACTGCTTTGCTCCAAAGTAGAAAAATTGTAATTACATTTTATACTGTCTAGTGTTGTAAGAGTTGTAACTTGTGTGTGTGTGTACACAACTTGAGTAGGCAATACAGCTTACTCAGACATCACTGATCACTGTCCACCCTACCTTAGACATTATTTTTCCTTCTTTTCTTTATCTTTGTCTGGAAACATGGTTGACTGGATTTCCATTATTCACTAATTGCTAGTGTAAGCATAAAAACTACAGACAGAAGCTACAGACATTATTAAGAAAAGATACTAAGAGCACTGACCTTCAGGCACTTATATATGTCGTCTGATAGGTGTTTTCAGAAATCTGTAGCAGTATATTTACTCATATTATTATGATTCTTTGTTTGTCAGTTATGTATTAATACTGACTGTTTCATGTTTTTCTTATAATACAACTAGTTTATAAACTGACAGTAGGATCTTAACTACTTAATGATCCATTTGGGCATCATAGGAGATATTCCTCAGAGTATAAATTGTATCATTTGACACTCCATTCTTAATACTATACCCGCATTGTTAGATTGTGAGTAGTAATTACTTAAAATGATTCTGTTGTTCAACACACTAGCTGGAAAAAATTGCAACATATCTCTGTTGTAATTAATCCAGAGACTGACAAAGGTGTTATGCACAATCCAGTAACAACAGTGTGACCACTGCCTATGTTTGGAATCAGCATGAATAACCACTCACAAACAGCAGGTGGCAGCGCCAGCGGGGGAGGGTATATAAAGTGTGTTGGGGAACATGGAAAACATTGCAGTCATTATAATGTGGAAACAGAGCGGTTTATCTGACTTCCAGAAGGACATGATCATTGACTTTCAGGCCAAGGGTGGAAGAATTTCCAAAACAGCTAAGTTATGAAACTGTTTGTGTGCCACTGTGTTTAAAGTATACCGTGCATGGTAAAATAGGTGCTATACAAAACCAGCACAACGGTAACTATAATGCACTACGGGCCAGAGATGACGGGGTGAACAACAGCTGTGTAGATATGTATGGGTGAGCATCAGACTGCCCAGATAAACCCATGGCTACCAAAAATGTCTCCTCAATGACCGTTCAGCAAACATTGCTGTGTATGGTTCTCTGCAGCAGGTGCCTGGTTTGTGCACTCTTGCTAACTGGTGTTCATCGGCAACAAAGACTGGAATTAGCTCGCCAGCACTGCAGCTGGGTGTCCACTGAGTGGTGACAGGTTGCCTTTTCAGATGAATCACGTTTTATGCTCCATTGGACAGCTGGCCATTGGTGTGCACAGTGTGAATCATTTGAAAGCAAAGGGGTCCAGGCTGGAGGAGGGAGCTTTGTGGTCTGGGGAATATATTCAAGGCATTACCCGAGTTATTTTGTCATTCTGAAAGGCACAGATGATTGATATAAGTATGCATCTAGCCTTGGTTACCATGTTCACTCATACATGCAGTTCGTTTTTAAGAGCACCAGGATGAATTTACTGTACCCCCCTGGCCACCAGACCCTCTGGATTTAAACCCGGTTGATAATCTGTGGGACCACCTCGATCGAGCTGTTCTCGCGGTGGATTCTCAAGAGAAACCTGTCAAATTCTGGCCATGGCACTGGAGTCTGCATGGCTCCATATCCGTGTCGTTACCCTCCAGAACTTCACTATCACTATTCCTGCATGTCTCGCAGTGGTCTATGCAGCAAAAGGTGGTTATTCAGGCTTTCGACTGATGGTCACATTAATGTGACTGGACAGTGTATATGTAACATGTCAAAATTACAATCTTACTTTGGTTGCTATCTTTGCGAGCAATCTGTACAGAATTGGATCCTGACAAGGCAGCCAATTTGAAGAAGTTTTGGGCTTTAAAATTTTATACACATTTTTTGTGCAGGATAAAAAGACATAGCCACCAAAGAGTGGCTACAGATTTTATCAGGTAGTGCAATGGTTAAATACATCCATCCTGTATTATCACAGATATACTTCTATCTTCTAAATGCTGACTTCCTTTGATGTAGTGCTTTGACATGTTTTGCTTGTAGAAGCTGTCAAGTGGGAATATGATTGCTGAAATAGAGAGAATGATTTGGTCTCGGTGACTTTTCACTCATATTTTCACACTGTCCTATTACACAAAATGATTAAACTATTAGAGTTTTCCTTTTGAACATGTAACTAATAAGTACTCTCACAGTGGAATCAATACTTTGCAGTAACAAAACTCTTTGGCCCATTCACAAAATGTTCCTGCCCCTAAAAAAAATGAATTACAAATTTTTGATGCAGGTACCGAACTAATCTATGGGTAGCTTTTCTGATTCTGTAACTTTCGAGGAATTTGGTGGTAGAACAAAGCAATTTACAGGAATACTTATGTTGCGAATGCAAGATCCTGCTTTTAATGGGGTCGCATGTCAATTTAACAAGTTTTCCAGTGCTGCATCATATTTGTACTGTGAGTTTTTTAAGTGTTTCAAATTATTTGATGGAAAAGAATAAGCTGTAGGCATTGACTCTACTGATGACCAGCCAGCTAGCTGTCAATCAACAATAAATATAGTGTTTGTATACAAATATGAAGCTTGTGGTTTGGTAGTAATGTAAAGCATTTCTTTATTTTTTGTTATTTGTTTCAGGCTTTGCTTCCACATGTGTACCTCCAGATACAGATCTGCGCACAGTCCTGTGTGTCCCCTTAAATTTTTCGAAGTGTAGTCGTCGGGCAATGGCACATGCAGCGGAAGATGCAGGATTCGATGTTTTGCAAGTAATTAGTGAACCTATAGCAGCCTTGCTTGCTCAAGGCTATGGTGTTGAGTCTCCAGATGAGAGAGGGTGAGTGCTGTAATGCAGTATGTTATTCTTGGTGTTGGTGATAAGTTATGAAACAATCTGCATGATCTTTAGCTACTAAATGAGGTGTTCAATATTGTTAACATATATTTTAGGGCGAATATGCTGCTCATTATTGAAATTGTTGTTTCCACTATTGACTAGCCTACATAAGATTGGAGGAATGCATGTTTTCCCCTTAGACTTTACTCTGAGGGCTTTGGCCCCAAAACACTGCATAGCATGTGCACATAGGCTGATGTTTTCATCAATAGAGCTGATAAACATTCCACAGTGATACGTTTCAGTGCTGTGTTTTGTGGGTTACATTTCTCCAAATAAATTATTAATTTCTTATTAACAGATGAATCTTTTATGTTAAGATGTCAGTGGTTCAGTTTGTTGAGGAAATCTGCATAAATAGCAGTAAAATATTATTTTATAGTGAAGTGTATATGAGAAAGACATGTTTACTGTTGTTACATGAGCCCACATCAGTTGCTTTATCTTTTGACCCTGAGGTCAATGATCCTGCATGATCTAGACTACGGTCAGATTGCCCATTATTAGGTTTCCAATTTAACGCAGATGATGATGGATCTCCTCGGGGAAATAACAATCAGATCATAAAGGAAGTCCTTTGGATATCCCATATGTTTACTGTGGGAAGGTCTCGTCTGAGATATAGAAGCAGCTCTGCAGCCATCTGTTTAGTGCAATGGTTACAGCTGGTTGTAAGTAATGCTTGTCATCATCTTAGTTCCTTTTGGTGGTGAACAGGGTTACTGTCACTCGTCCAATGGAATCACAGTTCACAATTTGTTCTTTCATGCCCAGTATTGACTGGAATCCTTGGTTTGGAGCCAGGTGGATTTAAACTAGAGGCTCCATTGATTTTTTGGTGATCTTGGGTGCAGATTCCTTGACTTAATCTGTATTGGATGTAGAATTTTAAAGTGCCTCGCTGAATTGGTTAGGCATGCAGTACCCGCAGAAAGGATTTCCTTCAATAGCGCAATATGTTTAGTTTGCAGTATAGTTTGCATCCTTTTTTTTTTTTTTAGATAAATTACTTTGTAAGCCTGTGTACCTTTAGATGTTGAACACCAAAGAGCCATGATCACTTCACATGTATTTCATATTGAGGAGATCAAATAGCCATATAAGTCAACTGTGAAAATGAAAACTGAATATTAGGTAACTGGACAAGTATTCAAGGCAAGATCACTGAATTACTGTGACTTGCTTAAACAGCATTGCTTGTGTAGCAAGTGGAACAGAAAATTGGGTAAAACTAGAAACAAAATCTTAAACTCTGACTGGAATATATATGTGACAAGTCTCTTTTTGTGTAATGAGATAAATGCAGTCAACAATAGATAATTTGGGTAAAGTTAAGCCTTAAAGGTGGGCCAAAATTTCTTACTAAAACTATCTATTGGTGACACACTACATCAGTTGAGATGGCATGGAATGCTACGGAAGATTTGTGGAAAAATATTTCTGATAAATTACCTGATCATGTTTTAGCCATAGGAGAGGTTCCTGTAAGCCAGCCATGCATGACACGGATGGCAGGGATGGCGGTTCAAGTGAAATTGTACTAAATATCTTATCTGAAAATTATCTTGGACAGCCAACTAAGTAGAATACATATGATGTAAGTATACAATTTATGCTGTCAATAAAAAAATGTGAACTTTTCAATTCAGTGAAAATAAATGGATGAATCAACAAACACAGAGCTACAGCAGCATCATTGATCAGTGGTGTTGAATGAAAAGTTGTGCATGATGTGTCAATAAAATGACAACAAACTATCTGAGCAACTATTTACATCTGGGAAGGAGAATATTGATTAATGGGAGAAATTCACAAGCCTTGTCAGAAACATGCTGGTTGAGTTTGTGTGATGGGATGTAGTGAGATGTGGGGAAGGACCCACCAAGGTTCAATGACAATATTACTCATTTAGCCCCTGAGGGCTCACAATTCTTGTGTCAGTACCTACCAGCTTGGCTACCATGGGGCCCCATGCTTTGCAGCATTACTTCGTTTCTGTCCTGCAAGCTTATACTTCCACTGTCCCTTTCTCCCTCTGCCTCTCCATTGTATGGTTTTCTTGATGCAGACCCAGCTCAGACCTCGTTTGTGACTGGGATTAGAGTTTCCGCTTTTTTTTGTTTTCTACAACTTTTCATTAAGTAAAGACATAGTCCCCGTTGTTAGGTTTGACCTGCCATCAGTTTTCAGTTTCTCCAGAAATGTTTACCATGCAGGGAAGGTCACCCAATGCAGTGTAAGCTCCAGCATGGTGGCCATCCTGTCATGGTGGTCATCAAATAGCTGCACAGTGGTAGCCCCCTGGCCACGTGGGTATTGTATTGTTGGTGTCTGAGCTGAAAACTTCCCATGTATGCCAAGGTTTATGTGCATGTGCCCATTGTGACTGGGACACGGGGACTCCGAGCAACGGATTACTGGTCACGTAGACATCTTCTGCGGCTGGGTGGCGCACATGGCAAGAGCCCCCATTCGAAGTGGGTGGCACCATGGCGGATGAGCCGCAAATGAATCGGATGAAGTTATCTTCCGCCGGTAGCTGTATGATCCCAGCAGTCTCTATGGAAGGAAAGTACTATTTAAGTGCAGAGAGATATGACCATAAAATGTTTCCTTCCATAGGGCTAAGCAGCAAGCAGAGAAATATCCCCCCCCCCCCCCCTGTCACCCCAATAATTAGTTTGCTCAAGGATTGATGGGGATTCCTTCTTGGCCACAGAACCCTTCTTCTTTGTGGAGAACATAGAAGTCAAGCTTGGGGAAGTGGCAGCCATTTCTAAAATGAAAAGTGGGTCAATTTTGATCAAAACAGTATCCTCTGCCCAATCACGGGTGCTACTAGCTCTTAACAAGGTGGGTGACATACCGGTGACTGTCACTCCCCATAATAGTCTAAATATGGTTCAGGGACCTGCTCTTACAATCTGATGCTGAGCTATGCACCAACTTGGAGTGCCAGGGTGCACACTTTGTTAGTCATGTACATTGGGGACCAAAGGACAACAGTGTCGCTACCAGTGCCTTCATGTTGGCCTTTGATGGTGATTCATTACCTGAAAAGGTCAGGGTGACATTATACCGAAGTGATGTGAAAGAGAGCGTCACTCCCATGGACGCCTGCCCAGATGGACTCTCAGCCGTGTTGACTGGGATGCTTTTGCCTCTTTTGTTGCCCTTGGCTCCCCACTGCATGGAGATATTGATGAGGCAGTCCAGAATACAACTACAACCATTATTTGAGCAGCTGATTTTGGCGATTCCCTGTTCCTTCTGTGCACCCCGACAGAAGACAATACCTGGATGGTCATCAGAAATTGCAGAGGCCATTAGAGATCATAGGCGAGCTCTCCAGCACCATAAGTGGCACCCATCGATGGAGCACGTTATTGCCTTTCAGTGGCTCCATGCCTGGGTCTGCCATCCAATAAAACGATGGAAACAAGAATGCAAGGAACAGTACGCTTCAACCATCAGACCGTGAACCTTCCCTTCATAGGTTTGAGCCAAGGTCAGATGTATCTACAGATACCAGACACCTGCAGGTGTACCTGGTGGTGTTCTGTTGAATGGTGCCATCTACACTAACACAGATGCCACATTTTTCTCTGTATTATGCTAGAGCCTCTGAGTCTGAGAACTGTCAACCCTTTTTTGTGTCCTAAAAAAGTGGGTAGAGCAAAAGCAGTTATCTTTTACTGCACACCACCTGGATCCGTATAATGCTCCATTCAGTGAATGGGGATTTGTCAGTGTCCTAGCCCACTGCCCCAGGATCGGACCACATCCTCAACCAGATGATCAAGCACCTATCTGTGGATTGTCAGTGTCATATCCTTGCCATCTTTAACTGCATCCTGGAGTGAGGGCGACTTCCCATTGCAACAGCGACAAATCATCATCATCCCAGTACTGAAACAGGGCAAGCACCCTCTAGAGATGAATTGGCTCCTTGAGTCTCGAGGTCTTCAGCCTCCATCCCAGGGCGGTTTTTGCCGAGGTGACTCTATACTGAAAATCTGGATTGCCTGGAGTCTGCCATCCAAACAGCTTTTGTCCAATATCAACACCTTATAGCCATCTTCTTCGACCTGAAAAAGGCTTAAGACCCCACATCCTAGCTACTGTACACATCTTCTTATCCCACCATACTTTGCAGGTTCAACTTGCTGCTTCCCACAGTACCACCCCCCACCCCCCTCCCCTCCTCCCCCAATCCGACGAGAGAATGGGGTACCACAGGGCTCTGTTAGTATGGATGTCGCTGAACATCGACTGCAAGGTGCCATAGGAAAGGCGCAGTCATGGGACCTCACCCATGGCTTTCACTTTACAGTGTCAAAACTCATGTTATGCACTTCTGTCAACATTGTAGTGTTCACCCACAACCAGAACTTTACCTCAACAGCCAACTACTCAATGTGGTAGGAACATTTTGGTTTTTTGGACTGGTCTTAGATCCTAAGTTGACGTGGATTCCCCATCTATGCTAGATTGATCGAAAGTGTTAGCTGCACCTTAATAGTCTTCACTGCCTGAGTAACACCAGCTGGGATGCAGATCGTACTACCTTTCCACAGCTTTACAAAGCCCTGATACAATCCCGTCGAAACACCGGAATCCATCCCCTGCAACAGCAGTCCAGATCAAGGATTACAATCGCAATCCACATCCTGTCTCTCCTCTCTGAACTCCAGTTGTTTCCTCTATCACCTCTCCTCCAGGCCCATTCACTACACATTCGTGGTGCATCCCTTGGCCACAGCGTTGTCTTGACCTATCACCAGATCTGAAAGACTCGGTTCCTTCTGAGGCCGTCTGCCACCAATTTTTAGCCATTCTTGTCATATCTTGGGGTTCAGAAGTAGTCTGTACTGATGACTTAATGGGTGCTGGTCATGTGGGCTTTGCTTATACTCGCATGTGACACTGAACTGTGCTCCCTGCCAAATGGTTGTAATGTTTTCACTGCGGAGTTCGTAGCCATCTCTCGTGCTCTTGAACATATTAGTTTCTGCATCGGTGGATCCTCTCTCATCTTCAGCAACTCCTTGTGCAGTTTGCATCTCTTGACCAATGTTACCTTCACCGTCCCTTGGTAATTGCTATCCAGGGTTCCCTGTATGTCTGGACCCCAGGCCACATCAGGATCCTGGGAAATGAACTTGCTGGTAGCCTGGCCAAACTGGCTACCTGTAAACTGATTTGTGATGTTGGTATTCCAGTAATGAACCTCTGATCGGTATTATGCCATGAAGGTTAGGGAATCAGGAATGGCTCACTCTGACTTTGCCAAACAAAATAGGGTGATGAAGGAGACTATAAATCTGTGGAGGTCCTTCATGTGGGCCTCTCTCAAAGACTTGATCGTCCTTTTGCTGGCTGCGTATTGACCATACTTGGCTAACTCTTGGTCATCTCTTCTGTCGCAAAGACCCACCTCTCTGTCATTGTGGTTCCCATTTGCTGGTGGTCCACATTTTGCTGGACTGTCCGAAGTTAGCCACCATGCAGTGGTCTCTTAATCTCCCTCACGCGCTGTCTCTGGTGTTAGGAGACAGTGCCTCAGTGGCTGACTTAGTTTTACGTTTTATTCTTGAAGGGAGCTTTCACCGCTCTCTTCAAGGTAGGTCCACTTACCCATATTGGCCCATTGATGGGTTGGCAGAACACTCTTTGCCTCCTCTGCCAAGTCTGTGCTGTGGCTATCTGGGCATTGTGGTGCAGCCTGGTCCTCACCTTACCTGCTCTTTTACTCCCCCCTCCCCCCCCCCCCCCCATGGTGTGTTAGACTTGTTTGTCTTTTGTCTCTCTGTACTTCTCCCGTCGTGTCCATGTTGCTAGTCTTTCCTAGGTGATTTCTGAGTGGGCTAAATCTGGTAAGGGGGGGCGGGGGGGGGGGACTGGGATGTATGTTCCCTCATTGCATTGCACTGTGCTTTCGGAGGCTTCTGGCTGCTCCCTAGAGGGAACACCTTTCTTGTGCTCTCTCTCTCTCTTTCTTTCTTTCTTCTTCTTGTCCATTATCTCACCTTCATAGACCTTATGGTTTTCCTCCCCTGGGTTTTGTGTGGTAGGCTATCTGATCTACAGGCATGTAGACCTGTCTGTCTGAGGAAAAAGGGACTGATGACCTAGTAGTTTGGTCCCTTTAATCATCCAGTCAACCAACCAACTCCTCTTAAGAATGTTATATTCTGAAATATAAACTGCTGATTGAATAGGTCATCATCATGAGTCAGAAATTGTGAATCTAGCATACCTAAAATACATAAAACCATGTCAGTATTATGAAAGGGATAGAGTGCTACTCTCCATGTAGCAGAAATGTTGAATTGCAGATAGGCATAATTAAAAGACTGTCAAACAAGTAAGTTTTCACACACACACACACACACACACACACACACACACACACACACACACACACACACACACACACACACACAGACAGAGAGAGAGAGAGAGAGAGAGAGAGAGAGAGAGAGAGAGAGAGAGAGAGAGTCAGTCACACACAGTCTCTGGTTGTCGAGACCAGATTGCAACTCAAAATCTCTGCTATATGGTGATTGGCAATCTATCTTTTTCATAATACTGACATTATTCCATCCTGGATTTTCCATTGTTAGATGTTATAATGTCATCATTAATTAAATAAGAATGGTGGTGTTTTTATTGTAGTCATAATTAAGAACAGATTATTTAGAATAGTAATCCACCAGTCACAAGCTGTGAACAGTTGTTACAAACTACTTGCAAAAAGAGGAAAAAGAAATAATTTCTGTTGGCACTCCCGTCCCGCATACAAACTGTAACTTCAACAACACACTAAAGTCATACATGCCCATGTCAGAACCTTTGAACACCAAGATGAAAAAGGAATTAAATGTGACTGCACGTTAAGCCCAATCAACGGAAGGAAAGGCAGGCAAAACAAGGACTTACTCTTGGAGAAAGGTACATGAAATATGTCATAGAGACTATGAAGACCATGAATTAAATATTAAATGTCGTTCGCTATATTGCTAAAATGGATAAAAAGTAAAACACAATCAACATCCAATGTGCCGTTTGCTAAAACGACCGATAACTCAGACAGCAAACATACAGTAGAACGTAAGTGGTTAAAAGAGAGACATTTGGTCAGGAAACAGCTAATGGTCAAAGGTTGATGACAGTTAGCACAAAGTGATGGTGGGTCACCACTTGACAAATGACGATGGCTAAAAAGACAGTACCCAGTACGTAACCTAGCTAAAATCAGCTCCTTGCGGCGAAAGGGCTGAGAGAGGAGATCGGCCAAGCTTCTGGGAGATGTTTCATTCCCTGGAGTTTGTTCCCATGAATGGAAGACCAATTTTAATGTCAAAGTGACACCACCTTCTGATAAAAGACAACATGGAGATCATCGGAAGGAATGGAAGAACTAGCTGGATGATGTAGGAGGACTGCAGACTTGGCAACAGTGTCAGCAGCCTTGGCAACAGTGTCAGCAGCTTTGTTTCCTGTCAGACCATCCATCAAGACAGAGCAAGTGGAAGCTTTCTTTGACCTGTTGCACTAAGGGATAGACAGTGTACAGCATACAGAGGCTCTGAAAATCACTGAGAGAATCCGAGCAGATGACGAAATTGAAAAGCCTGTGTCGCTGGATGTACCGTGTGGCCTGATACAGAGCAAAGAGCTCTGCTGTTAATACTGAGCAGTGTTCTGGAAGCAGATATCGAAAATGGTCGGTGGCAATGATCAGGCATACCAGACACCATGGTCATTCAGAGAGCCAACAGTGTACACAAAGGTAGTATCACTAAGTTCCGTGCAAAGGTTGAGAAACTTACACCGATAGATCGAATCTAGAGAAGTTTCCTAAGGAAGCGAATCAAGTTCAAGGTGAACATGGGCCACCACAGAAAGTCAGGGTGGTGAAGGGTACACATCCTTCGGGAAAGTGGCAGATAGCATGAAGTGAGGCTGCTGGAGCAGTAACCAAAAGTGAACTCCAGGGGGTAACGGAGAAGAGGGACACACCTACTGGCGGTCAAATGAGCCGTTGAAGGAGGCGACATAAGATGAGTGGCCAGGTATGGCAGACAAATGGCATGTGTATCTGCTGAGGAGAACATCATGTCGTTATGACCGCAGTAGTGAGGCAGCTTCTGCATAGAGACTTTCAACTGGGCTGGTGTAAAAGGTGCCAGTGGCCACATGGATTCAATGGTGGTAGATTGTATTTAGACAGTGTAAGATGGATGGATGTGCAGATGCATAAACGGAGCATCCATAGTTTACTTTCAAAAGGCCAAGGGATCTGTAGAAACAGAGGAGGGTGGTCCAGACCACTCCCCAGGAAGTACCACTGAGGACCCGTAGAACACTGACGGACAGGGTACAGCGGCAGCCAGGTAAGACATGTGGGAGGACCAAGAAAGTTTCTATCAATCATGAGCTGCAGGAATTTCGTAGTTTCAACAAACGGTAGAGCAACAGGCCCAAGACCGGGTGATCAAAAAGTCAGTATAAATTTGAGAACTGAATAAATCACGGAATAATGTAGATAGAGAGGTACAAATTGACACACATACTTGGAATGACATGGGGTTTCATTAGAACAAAAAAAAATCCAAAAGTTCAAAAAATGTCAGACAGATGGCGCTTCATCTGATCAGAATAGCAATAATTAGCATAACAAAGTAAGACAAATCATAGATGATGTTCTTTACAGGAAATGCTCAATATGTCCACCATCATTCCTCAACAATAGCTGTAGTCGAGGAATAATGTGAACAGCACTACAAAGCATGTCCGGAGTTATGGTGGGGCATTGGCGTCGGATGTGGTCTTACAGCATCCCTAGAGATGTCGGTCGATCACGATACACTTGCGACTTCAGGTAACCCCAAAGCCAATAATCGCATGGACTGAGGTCTGGGGACCTGGGAGGCCAAGCATGATGAAAGTGGCAGCTGAGCAAACGATCACCATCAAACGACGCGCACAAGAGATTTTTCACGCATCTAGCAAAATGGGGTTTTTTTTTTTTCTTCGGTTATAATAAAACCCCATGTCATTCCAAGCATGTGTGTCAATTTTTACCTCTCTCTCCACATTATTTCATGGTTTATTAAGTTTTCAAATTTATACTGACTTTTTGATCACCCGGTATAAAGAAGGTGGAAGAAACCCATTGTGCAGCCAGAAATTCATACAAATGGTTTTGTCAGTGGAAAAGCGAAAGCCATTGTTGATGCTGCATGAGTAAAGACAATGAGACAATGCTGAAGACTTTGCTCAAGGAGACAAGTCCATGGGGAACTGCAATAGGTGGCAAAATCGTCAACAAAAAGGGACCCGGAAATACCCAGCGGGAGACAGGCCATAATAGGGTCAATGGCAATAGCAAGGACAATGAATGTCAGGATGGACCCCTGAGGCATCCAATTTTCATGGATAAAAGTGTCCTACAAGTCACATTCCACACGTGCTTTGAGAAGTCTGTCTTTTAAAAATTCCTGAAGGAAACGTGGCAGGCAGACTGGAAAGCCCCACATGTAAAGAGTACAGAGGGTACCGGTCCTCCAGCTGGTGCCGAAGGATTTCTCCAGATCAAAAAGCACATCCACAGTCAGTTATTGTTGCAGAAAACTGTTCATGACATGGGTTGCCAAAGTGGTGAGATGGTCAACTTCAGAATGGCACGCCTGAAATCCACACTGTGCAGTCGTTAGTAATTTGCGAGACTTGAGGCACCATACCACCCGGGCATTAATCATATGTTCTAAACCTTGCAAACATAGCTAGTGAGGGAAATGGGGTGGTAGCTAGAAGGAAGGTCTTTGTCCTTACTGGGCTGAGGAATGGGTATGATGAAGGCTTCATACCAGCGTCTGGGGAGCATGCCATCTACCCAGATGTGGTTGTATGTATTAAGCAGAAAATGTTAGCCCGCAAGAGAAAGGTGCTGCAACATCTGAATGCGAACATCATCCGGCTGTGGGGTGAAAGATAGGGATACAGTGAGAGTGATCAGCTCCCACATAGGAAAGGCTGCATTGTAGCATTTAAAATTCTAAGAGGAGAAGGGTATTACCCAAGCCTCCTCCATTTGTTTCCAATGGAGGAAGGTAGGGCGGTAATGGGTGGAGCTTGAAATATTTGCAAAATAGTGGCCCTAGGTGGTGGATATAGCAATGGGTTCCACAATGACATCATCTGCTCTGATCAGGCCAGAAATTGGTGAATTGACCTTGGGCCCAGAGAGTCGTTGGAATTTAGCCCACACAATGGAAGACAGAGCGGAACTGTTAAAAGAATTAGTAAATGAAATCCAGCTAGCTCCTTTGGCATCCCAAAGAGGGTGATGACACTGCGCACGCGACTGTTCACATCAAATGCAGTTCTCCAGTGTTAAAAACGCTGAGAGTGTGTCTCTGCACATGAATTGTCACGGTACGCGTCAGTCCACCAAGGACTGTGACATGATGTGGTAAAGTGGAAGTGTGAGGAATGGAACAGTCTGCAGCGGTAAGGATAACGTTTGTAAGGTCATCACAACTGGGGAAATGTCGTTTGTCAAAGGTCACCAGGGAGGAGTAAAGCCTCCAGTCTGCCTTTGAAAGCTGCCAATTAATTTAGTAAGTAGATGAGGGAGGAGTCGGCAGATAGGATGTGGTGAAATGGTTGCTCAAGTATGTCTAAAAGGGAACACACCACTCGAGACGACGGGCAAGCTGGGCAGTGCAGAATGAGAGGTCCAAATGGGAATAAGTGTGTGTCGAGTCTGAAAGGAACGTTGGTGCTCCAGTGTTCAGGCAGAAGAGGTTGAGTTGATCGAGAAGGTCAGCCGAGAGGGCACTTTACGGACAGGTTCACAAAGAGCTGCAAAGGGGGTGATGCGCATCAAAGTCACTGAGCAGCAAAAAGATTTGGGACTTTCCCAACGAGCTAGAGGAAGTCTGCCCTGCTGAAACCGAATGACAGGGATTTAGGCGGTACAAAGAGAAAAGGTGAAGCGAGGAAGGAGAATGCGGACTGCAACAGCTTGCAGCCGGATGTTGAGTGAGAGGGTTTGACTACGAATGTCATCACGAATAAGCAGCACGACTCCACCACGAGATGGATTGCCGTCCTTGGCCATATGTTCCTTTTTTCATAAACATTTTCTTCTCCGGAGAACAAAAAAAAAAAAAAATTACTGATAGAAAGAAAATTGGCTTGATATTGTCTACATTGTCTCCATAAGTTATAAAGTGATTGAGTCCCCTGTTCAGCATGTCTTTGAGACAGAGTACCTCTAACATAATTTGTACAGGTCATTTCCAGCCTAATTGATACTTTTTATTTACAGACGAGTCTTTCCACTATTTTAATAACTGATTAAATGTTCATGCTTTTGTTGGGTAGCTGCAGAAAAGAAGGCTGTCTCAAAACACGAACCATGATGAGATGTAATATGATGAGCAGCCACCTACTACTGTCAAACTTCTTTCATTACTTGCATTATAGTTTTAATTTTGTTTAGAGGTCTACTTACTGTGTTGATGCAATGAATTGTTTTATCCTGTATTTTTGTAGAGCTCTTGCCAGATATGCTCTGCAGTATTAGATTTAAATGCCTATGTTGCAATAGGACCCATATCTCTAAATCTGTTGTTTGCTGTTGTGGAATGTGAGTCTGTTTCAGTGTTGGGGCCACTCCTGTTCCTTGTTTATATAAATGATATGCCGTCTAGTATTATGGGTAACTCTAAAATATTTCTGTTTGCTGATGACGCTAGCTTGGTAGTAAAGTATGTTGTGTCCAACATTGACCTAAGTTCATGGCTTGTAGAAAATAAATTAACTCCAAATCACAGTAAGACTCAGTTTTTACAGTTTCTAACACACAATTCAACAAAACCTGACATTTCAATTTCACAGAGTGGGCATATTTAGTGAAACTGAACAGTTAAAATTTCTAGGTGCTCAGATAGATAGTAAACTGTCGTGGGAAGCCCACATTTAGGATCTTGTTCAAAGACTTAATGCTGCCATTTTTACTATTGGAACAATATCTGAAGTGAGCGATCATTCGACACAAAAATTAGTCTACTTTGCTTATTTTCATTCGCTTGTATCATATGGTGGTATATTTTGGGGTAAGTTCTTGTTGTATTGTAGAGTGCATTTACTTAAATTTATGGATTGACTTTTTTTGGGTTCATATACATTTCATTTTTATCTATTATTACTTTTATGTTGTAATTTCATGTACTGACATGTTCCATGACCTGGGAGATTTTCTCCTCAGTTTGGTCCTATGGAACTTGACATGTAAATAAAATAAATAAAATTAATTTGAATGTTGATTTTTGTGCATCATTATCTGACAGGCCATTACTAAATTTGATCACAATGTGCTTCTCAATTTGAAGACAAGCTATTGAAAACAATACGTATGATCCTACGACTATTTCCCCACGCTGTAGTTGCAAAGTGTGACATCTTTATCAGATTGGAAGTTTATTAATGTTATTTTTGCTGTAAATTAGTCAAAAATATAATATTGAAATCTTTACCAAATTAATTTGACGTGTATCTTATAAACTGAGATTGACAAAGTCCTAAGTCTGGAAAGTAAAGTCATCTCACCGAACTGAGAGGTGAAGTGAAAACTATACTTAAAAATAACCCATCTTTAATCCAGTTTCTAAAAATATGGATTGTACCTAGTAAGATGTCCTAGGTCTTTGAGGCATGTGGTTTACAATATATCATGTGAGTTTGGAGTGAATTATTACAACAGTGTAATCACATTATTAATGAACAGTGCAAGAAACACTCCAAAATGTATAACTAAGACGTTGTGAGAAACCATTCATTGCAAAGCATGGTGTTACCAACACACACAAATTATTATTTGACAACACTGAAATCCTGGCACACACCTTGTGTTACTGGGATTCATTTATCAAGAAAGCAGTGGAGATCCACAAGTGTCCTAAATTTTTTAATGGAGTTGATGGCGTCACCTGAATCCCAACATGGTGGAAAGATCTAGAAAACAATATAAACCCCATACTAATGTGAGTGGCTGATCTGTTTCCTTATCATTGTTGTGGTATTATTGGTAAAGCGAGCATAAGCATGAGCATGAGCAGTACTAAAGAAAGCACGAGAGCTTTAAATCTGACAGATATGTGTTGACTAGAGTTTGTTTACATCTTACAGTTTGTCATACCAAGGTATTAAGGAGACATTTTGGGAACTTGCTTACCTGTTTTACCTGTTTTGGTGAATTTCAGTAGTTGTTTCTGTTCGAGTGAGTGTATGTTCAGTGAATTCTGGAAGTAGTCAAAGTTATAGGTTTTTAGTTATTCCAAGATAGATACCAGAGACTTTATGCTCATTTCATTACTAATGTATCAAGTTACATCTTCATTTTAATATTTGGTGGCTAAAATCTGCTTCATTTTAAATGATCAAGACTTTTTATTTAAAAAAAAAAAAATTACACGGACATGATCAAATCTGGTAGAAGTAATATTGCTGAATATATTGCTGTGTTAGTCTAGAACAAAATTAGGTAAGTAGAACCCAACAACATACAGATACTAACTTTATATAAATTAATCCATTGAGTAGGAGGAGTTGTCAAACAGAAATTATTTCAGTTGTTTTTAAAACTTTTATTATGTGCCTGCACCCTTAATTTGTAGGTGATGTTTTCAAATATTTTTACAGCTGAGTAAGTTAAGTTGTGAATAGTGGAGGCAATTCTTGTTCCAAGTGTTAGACTTACAAACAATACTACTATTTTTAAATTGTGCCTGATGCCTCACAACAAACTTCATAAGAGAGGTTGTTAGGATGCCTAAATTTTTAAACAATTGCCTTCATGAAGTTTGAGGATGACCACCAGATATCCTTACAGAATATTTCTGTATGATGAATACTTAGTGTCTGGGTGTAGAATTGCCTCAAAAAACTATTTCCAGTCAGATCAATGAATGACAGTGTGCAAAGTAGGCTGGTTTTTTAATGCTATCATTAAAAAAAATCAGCAATTACATGTAGAGAAAATGTTGCTGAATTCAAGCATTTTAAGAAATCTGTAATATGTGATTTTCTATTCAAGTTTTGGTCTATATGTGCACCTAGGAATTTTGAACAATTGATTTTACATGCTTCCCATCTGCCAGTGCTCTATTATTGTTGCTGGTGATATATCTTGCCTTGTACAGATTTCAGTGAAGTGTATGTTTTCTAAGTAATATTCCAAGAATCAATATTTTTTAGCATTTCTTTTATTGATCAGTCTGTTGTCACACCTCTGAAGGTCTTGATTGTGATTGTTGCATTATCATCAAAGAACACCATTTCTGCTTTATTACTGTAAGGTGGAAGATCATTTATACATATCATGAACAGGAGTTTTCCCAGAATTGAACTCTATGGAATGCCTGTAATAATTTGTCCACACTCAGGGGGAGATTCATCATTAAAACTTCATGAGCTATCTAACATGGCCATTTTCTTCCTGTCAGTGCAGTATAAATTCAACCACATAAAGCATTGTACCTTGAAAACTGAACTTTTTAAGTTTATCCAAAACAATGTTGTGATTTACAAAATCAAATGTCATACATACATCACAAGAACGTCCTGGTAGGTATTGACTCGCCAGTCAGATATTTCAGTATGTGGTCAGTGAAACGGTAGATGCCATATTTAGTGGAGAGACTCATCTGGCATTCAAATTTTGACTGACAGTATATTTGTAGATAGGCATGACCATTCTTCAATACATTACCTTTTGCAGCAACTTTAGAAAATGAAGTTCATAGTGAAATTAGTCATTAGTTTTTAACGTCTGTCCTATTACCTTTCTTAAAAAGTGTTCTAATATTGTTGGGCTTTGGCTGGTCTTGAAAGATACCTTGTGAAAGTGATGCATTAAAAATATGGATGTAAACATCAGCTGTAACTGAAGTATATGCTTTTAATATTTTGCTTGAAATACTATCAGCCTTATGGGAAATTCTTACTCTTGAGAGTTAAAATCCTGGTATCTATTGAAGAAGTTGGAGTGATCTGAAATTTATGCTTGTGATACTGGTTATTGCATATGCTGCAATGCTTTTTCCTTTCTTGAATTTTATGTGATTGGCTGTTCGAGAACTGACAATAGTACTGATGATGTATAGGATAGGTGGGCAACCAGTTGCCTGCAGGCCGGATTCGGCCCATCATTGGTTTCAGTTTGACCTGCAGAAGAAATTTTTGGGGAGAGTGTGAGGCGCTCACATTGTACTCCATCCAAGACCTATTTTTGGATATTTCTGCTGATGCTCACCTTGCCTCGGGTTTGCAACTCGTGACACAGACCACTGTCAGTTTTGCTTACTCTGCACATGCATAATGCAATTATACCACCGCTGACTCCCCCCACATGTTACTTATTGCGTACTGCCTACATCTGTGTTACACATTGATGGATTGTAAACATTGGTAACAGGTGACAATGACATGAAAACTACTGACTACTCAGGAAATGTGCTGATTTAAATGGCAGCAGGGTGCCATTCATAGTGGTGTGTCACTCCCATAAACATTGTCACAGGTGCTACAGTTGTCACTTCCTGCACCTGAAGCACTACTATTGCATCACTTGAAAAGTGGTCTGTGAGCTTTAGTAATTATGTGAATTAGGCCCGCAGGTTACCCGTGCCTATCCTACAGCAATGTAGGAGTGTCTGGGGGTGGCACCTAGTAGCTCGAATTCGATTTCCTGTCTATATGGGCGAGAAAATTGAAAGCATGAGTTTCAACTTTTGATTTGTCACAGTTAAATAATTTTCATTTCAGGAAAACCTTGTGATCAGATGTGCTGTGCAGTTCTACACTGTTGCATAGTAAATAAGCTATATGCTTTTAAAATATCGGAACAGGCATGAAGCAGGATTGAAGACTTGCTTGCAAATAAGAGTCCACTATGTTGTTAGTAAAGGGATCCACAGATAGAAATAAAGTAGCATCCTGTGTACTGAATGGAAGTGCAGTAGGAATATTATTAGAACTGTGGGGGGGTGGGGGGGGGGTGTTGCAAGTCGTTTCTGGATAACTCCCTTGGTAGAGCATTTACCCATAAAAGGCAAAGGTTCCTAGCAGTTCAGATCTTAATTTGGCACACAGTTTTCATCCACCAAGAAGTTTCAGTAGGATTACTGTTCACTTTATTGTGTTATGTTGTGCCAGATAATACTGACATTAGGAAATTGTTACAAATTCCAGAAAGACTTGTAATTTATCAGTACTTGGTGCAAAGACTGATTACTGACTGTCAGTATAAATAAATCTAATATTGTGCTTCTAGATAAATGAAAAGTATAATAATGTTTGAGTACCCAATCAGTGATCAGTCATAGAAATCAGGATGTAGAGTTCATGTGCTTAGTGATATAAGGTGGAATCGACACAAAAATCTGACTTTGGGGAAATCAGATGCCAGCCAGGCTTTTATTTGTTGAAAGGATTTGTAGGAAGTGCAATTTATTCACAAAGGAGCTCACCTATGAAACCTTCATTTGACCAATTCTTTGGCAATTTGGTGTCCTTACCAAGTTGGGTTAATGGATGAGATTCAAATAAGAGGTTTACAATTTACATTTGTTTAACCATACCAAGAACATCACAGAAGTGCTTAATAAATTGTTCCAATACAGGGTTGCCCTCAGGAAGTAGTACTTTTCATTTGGTTATTACAAAGTTAGGTTATATTTAGACCAGTATAACTTATAGGTAACTGTTCTACACACATTACCATTATTGAAAAGCCAAACAAAAGTTTATTTCATAAAATGTACATCATTGGTGATACATTGCTAAAGAGGTTTGTGGAAGGTCCTTGTTGAATTCTCAACTATTTCTTGAAGAATTTTCTCTGTGTCTTTATGTATCATGGCTTTCAATTGATCAGTATTGTGGAGCCATGAAAAAAGCTTTTTTCTTAAGATGATCCCACAGAAAAAAATTTGCTGCCGAAAGATCAGGTGCTCTCACTAGCCATGGGATAACACTGAATCATAATAGTAATCGATGTGGAAAGTGGCACCTCAGTTTAGTAATTGAGTTAAAAGCCCCATCTTTCTCAAACCATATTGTGTTTAGATGAAAACTTCCCTGCACTGTGTGGACTGAAGAAATTATTGATAAAGGCCGCATACTGCTCAGAACTGACACGTACTGACTTCCCATTGTTGTTGTCTTCAAAAAAATATGGCCCAATGATTCGAGTGAACTGTCAAAAAGCACACCAGATGATGACATGTGAGCTATCCTGCAACTTTTCATGAATGAGCTACAGATTTGTGTCTAGAGTAATATTGAAAGATTGATTTATTGATAAACCTATTCATATGAAAGTTTGCTTCATCAAACATCACGAGATTCATCAGAAATACCTCTTACTGGTCAATTCTATCCAGTAACATTGCGTGGAAATTGTACCAACTCACTTTTATCTCCCCGCTGTAACTGTTGAGCCACTTGCATCTTATAAGGAGGAAACTTCAAATCCTATTTCACAATCCCCAGCAAAGACGTGTGAAGGATCTGTGATGGTCTGGAATGGTGACAGACTGATCACTGTGGGCTTTGTTGCAGAGCTGCATGAAATCATTGGATATTTACTGGCATTCAGATTGTCATTTCAGGTCCCTTATGTTTCACACTGGCTCCACAGTCTGTCTTACACCATTGTTTCATCTGTCTGGAACATGGAAAAGGCAGACTCTACCATGGAGCACAGACTGCTGCAATGCTCTGCACGTGACATAACTCCCCTATAGCCTCAGTATGCATATGCACTGGCCAGCGTTCCATACTGAACTGAATGGCATATGATGTGGACCTGATTAGATGCAGTAGATGGTGTGAATAATCTACACCTTTGCAGGGTGGCCAATTGAAGATATACTATTTCCTGTGGGCCAACCTTTATAAGTATTTTATAGAAAAAAGAAGTTAAACAAATTATCTTTAAATATCTGAGCTAGCAGGGGGAAAAAGTGGCTAATATGGTGGTCTGACATTCAAGAGGTCAGTTTTTCAAATCCCCATATGGCCATCCAGAGTTCTATTTTCTGTGGCTTCCCTAAATCTCTTAAGACAAATCTCAGGATGGTTCCTTTGAAAAGGACACTGCTGATTGCTGATTTCCTCCCCCCCCCCCCCCCCCCCCCCAACCAATCCAAGCTTTTGTTCCTACTCTGCCCTTGAGAGGACATTAAATCATAATTTTTGGTCCTTTTAAGTATCTTCACAGAGATTAAAAAATGTTACTTGCTCTTTTCATGTCAAAAATTGTGCAGTGGTTGTAGGTTGTGGCACTTGAATAGATGGCATATTTCTTGATTTTTGGAAAATACAATATATTAACAATTTTGCATGTAATGAATAGATGAGATCATGGAATGTGTTTCCAACAATTGTCTTTTCACTTTTTCTCCCTTACGGACATTTTAGCATATTGTACATTTGATGAGTTTATTGGAACATCATTTATTTTTTTCTGTGTGTTTGGTATATGTGATAGACTGTTTCTGTTTATACTGCACATGAGAATCTCAATAAACAATTTAAGCAGCACTTACAGACAGTCCCTTGCTTTGTAGTTTATCAATAAATACTTTCCTTAGAAAACAGAAGTGAAATTGTGTATCTATAGAAGATTATTATTATACACAATGTCTTACGATAGTCTGTAAATGAGGATGAATGGACTGCCTTGAAACATATTGTTGATAAATTCCTGAGTTCAGTTTCCAAATACTGGTATAAGAAGCAGTTTCAGGTAAAAGGGCATATGAAACTACTAGTGTATAAAACAAATTACAGATTGCTATTCATTGAGAGAATATTGAAAGTGTTGATTCGCCAATGGTGAGGCTGGATTTGAAATCCCAGTGCTGCCCATGTCCCATTCTAACCAGCTCTGATAAATGTTTGACAAATTTAGTAATTACTGCCATGTTACAGTATTTGAAGTGGTTGTGCAGTTTGCTTATACTGTAATACAGTGCTAAAATTTGGAGATGTTTTTCTATTGCTTTGTTGAAATTGTCGTGAAATGTACTGCTTACTCATCCAATACTGTTTAGGGGGAAAAAAATTGGAACACACCAGAAAGCAGGTATCTTACTGTGAATGGTCAGTCCAGTGGAACTATAGAAAGGAACTAAAAATTATCTGCATTCTCAGCCAGTTCATTATGAATCATTTGGTTTTGTTTACCTGGGCTTATAACCTGGGAATGCATATTCGATTGTTGCTGTTTACGCTAGGTATTATCAGAAATAATTGGTAGGCTTTGCTGTATTGTTGAAATATGCAATACTGCCTGTATTTACTGTGTGGCTTTAAAAGTGATAACTGCACAAACAGTCATGTTGTATATTGCCACAGTTAGTTACTTTAAATTTGCTCACACTTTTCTCAGTCCACAGTTGTGGAGAATATTATATGGGAGGATCAATGCAAAACTGGATGAGCCAAGTATTAAACAATGCGTGGTCTTTTGTGTGACTTTACTTCTTGACACAGTCTCTTAAATCTCTTAAATTCAGTGAATATTTCCTGCACTGCTCTTGAACTTCAAATTTTTTGAATGGAAGCTCTTCAAAAGAGCGATGTGCAACAGTCACCAAATTGTAATATGGCAGAAATGTTTTTAGGAGCTGGGATTTTGTGCAGATTGTGGCACATAACAGGCAAAGGTGAAATTAAATTCAGCATAATGTTGATGCTATAATGTGTCTGTAAACTGAACAGTAACAAAGTGAGTCCCCACTCTGTGTACACAGCTACATCATAAGTCTGTTTTGCAAAATCATACTGCTCCTGCCAGATTGTCCCTTTGAATTAGTGGTGATGCAGATGGACCCAAGGAGTGTTCATTTTATATTAACACTATATGTTTTTTTGTTGTTGTTGTAGTCTTCAGTCCAGAGACTGGTTTGATGCAGCTCTCCATGCTATTCTATCCTGCGCAAGCTTAATCTCCCAGTACCTACTGCAACCTACATTCTTAACACTATATAGAGTATAGAAATTAATAACTAATATAACTAACACAAGGAACACACACAAGTAGAATATACATTAATCACAGCGAACTTCACTGCACTACTAGGATTCAAATGTCACTGCACTACTGGGATTCCAATACAATTCTAGCATTTTCTGGCATTAGCACCCCTCCCCCCCCCCCCCCCCCCCCCAAATTGAGAGTTGAAATAATGGTAACGATGATTGTAATGGCTCAACAGCATCCAAGTGAAATATCTGTAGAGTTTTAAGTGGGCAGTACCAGTGCATATTGTAATGACCCGCATTGGTCGACTGTTGAGGTCCCTGTCAGTGATGGGTAGATCAAGGTCAGAAGGTCATTATTAGTCACCCAGGTCAGGGTGAGCAGCTGTGAGGTGAGTGGATACCTGGCAGATTCCTTTTGGGATGTTACGAAAACAGTATTGACAACGTTAACATTTGTTATTCAGAGAACAGCAGTAGTCAGGACTTTGCTCCAGGCCAATAGTGCTTGTAGGGTCGAGCAGTACGCGCCCAGTCGAGGGATGCTATTGTCAGCTCATGGCCAGTATTGTCGTGGTGATTGATGTCAGAAGCAGCAGGTCATTCTCCTGCTTGTCTGCTGCACTGCCTAGTTGTAGCAGAACATCTCGGCACAGGGTTCGCAGAGGCGTACCAGACCACGTTGCGGCTCCCAAAACAGGAGATGCAACCCCCAGCATTGGAGTCTGCCAACAGAAGCAGAAGTGGATAACAGGAAGCCCACTTACCCTTGCAATGGTGGAAGTCTGGCTGCAAGTCTCCACGCTCATACTGTAGGCCACCAGAAAACCCGCCGGAGAGAGGCACTAATATTGTTACATCAGACACGGCACGAATAGTGGCACTGTGACTAGCAGTAGTAGAGTTCCCAGATGGGATTTGTGATTCTGTAGAAGCTTGCAGACTGTTAGATGAGTAGACAGCAGATCAACATAGGTTGCTCTTCGTAGCTGGGTGTCAGTAGACTTAGCATGTCTGGGAACATCTGAGAATAGGGATCCGATACAGGGGCGGTGAAGTGACTACGAGAGTCTGCTGGTCACTTCAGACAGCGGCACCCCAAGCCTAGAAAAGGCAACAAACCGTAGTAGCCTCACACCACTTTCGACTGGTGATAAATTAAATTCGTTCTGCCGTTCTTGTTTTGTCATCTCCTGAAGGAACATAACCAGAGAGGTAATATCAACCAACTTCACTCTTTGGAGGCACTGGCTAACATCTTCTGCTTTGTCAGATCCCTGAATGAATGTTCTTACATTCTGAACAAGTTTGTTTTTTCTTCATAGTTTGTGATCAACAGAGTGCTGCCACGTCTCTCCATATGTTGTCGTTTTACAGAATTGGCGTCAGACTAGGGCATTGCTTAACACTCATGCTTTCTATGGCTTCTTGCAATACCAGGGAAGGTGTCTTAATTTTTACCTGGCTACACCAAGTACAATATTTTGTGGTGCCACACACCCCTCTCCTTTAAAAAGTATGCCCCAGATTTTGTTTAAAGTGCTTCTGTAACTCTTGATATATATTCACAAAATGACCTTTGTATATGGGACACTTTGTTTCTTCCTTATTCTAGTCTGGTCTAAATCACAAGTTCATTGACAATATTCTTAATGGTGAAACGTCTTAACTAAGGTCAGTCCTCTGGACAATCTTGTGCCCCCACGAAAATGTCTTCCCACTGAGTTATTTAAAAACTAGTACAATCATGTGATCCCTTTCTCGCATCTTAACACTTTCTCTCAAACATTTTACAATTAGCAATCACACTTATTCCTTGTCATTTAAAAAGTAGGTTGTACTTCTATCTTACTTGGGTAATCCTTAATTGCTACCAGTTATCCAGTAGATTGGTGTTTGATGTACTTCTCAGTTCAAGGTTGGTGTTTGGGTTTCTATTTAAGGTAGATATAGAGAACAGAAAATGCTGTCAGAATCAATACAACACTAGAAACTGATGTAGTTAAAACACTGTGGTGTTGCTTATTGCGATGCTCCCATACATACTGTGCCATGTGTTCAGTGGCTGTCTGTCCCCCTGGTGATGCTGTCAACTCATCTAATGAATTGAGGAGATCCTGGGTGTTTCATTCAGAAAGGTTAGGTTCTTAGTAGTCAACATGTCTGGCTGTATCTCCAGCCAATACAATAAATGCTGGGTCAGATTTCTCATCGTTATTCCAGTGATAGTAGCTGGAAGCCGAAACATTGTCCCTGCTACGTACCATTGACTAGCATTCCGTCGTCCTGTAACTCTAACCTTGTGATTCCCTTCGGCCTTTCTTGCTCTTAGCAGTTCACTGTTGCCACCTGTGGGGGAAAATACATAGTGAACCTAATTTTGGAAAATATGGGTGCAATGTTAGTCCTCCCTTCTGACATCTGGCTACTTCTGGCTCCTCTGAAAGTAGTTGTGTTTCACATGCCAGCACACTAGCCTGAACCCACCTCTTCAGACATACTGTAACGTTCCCTCTTCGGCACGATCGTATGCCAACATCAGTACATAGGTTTCCTTCCGGTCTAAGACTAGTGACACTTCCTCTGCTTTACCAATACAAATTGTCCTATGGCTCTCCATTTCACTGAGCGCAGATGAACCGTGTATCCCCACTCAACAGTGGGAACTACACTGATATTTGAACTGTTACCCCATCCTTGTTAATCTCACCAATGCTCGTCGTGCTAAGTCCGTTACCTAATATAACTGTTCTCTCTGTCTCTCGTACAAAAGTCATAACCGCTGGTATTCTCCCTGTATTTTTGTTAATACTCCTTTTTCTGCTTCCCAATGCAATTCCACAAATGTTTCCTGCAGTCTTGGTATTTTGTTCCTTATCTCTTGTGCATCACGTCTCAACTTCAGTAGCAAGAGGTTAAAACTCTTGTTTTGAATTGTCAGTTTTGTAATGTGTCCACTACACCTCCCGTGAAGGGATGTGGAATCACGAGGGTTATTGCACCCATTTGAATGTTTGTGAAGGAAGCCCCAAAACACAATGCGCCCCCACCCACCCCCCAGGAGTGTCGTCATTCTTTGGCGAGTTCATGCTTGGCTACCACGAAGCCCCAGCCTTTGCAGCATCTTTTCCCTTTCGTGCTGCACGTCTATCCTCTTGCTTTTCTTTTTCCCCTCTCTTGCGGAGCATGTACAGGATAATTTTGGGAATGTATCCTGCATTTTCAGTAGCCTGATATCATAACAGTCATTCCACTGTTTTTTTTCCCCATTCTCCTATCTTTCCTCCACTTCAGTGTTTGAGAATCCTCTTTTTCTTCTTCCTCTCTGCGCTCTCCTGAAGGCTGGCCCATGCATCTGATGCATAACAGATGACTGGCTAATGTGTAATTCCCATCCCCGGGTCGACAGGTAGGGTTCACACCTATCCCTTGGTACAGGCCGGGCACAGGGAGGGTTGATAGCCTGAGCTGTCACCATCCCAAATTGCCAATTGGTCCCTCTGTCAGGCATTTGGGAGGTGTGAACAATCACCTAAGGTGGACGTGCCCCCCCTCTGAGGAGGGCCACCACAATTGGAAGGAGCGTGCCATCAGAGACACTGGCAATCGTGGGGTATTTCCTTCAGTTAGCCAACGTCATCATCTCAGTACACAAAACATAAACTGAAAGAATCTAACGATTCAATGACCCTCCCAGCTGCACTGCAGTTCCTTGTGGTTTCGTGTACTGAAGACGTCAGTCTTTTGCAACGATTAATTCAGTCATTATTCAGAAAGGTATTGATGCAACCACTGGCCCTGTAAAATCCTGCTCTCGTTTACATAGAGGCACTGTACTTTTGGAAACTACTTGTGATTGTTAAGCACAACTGTGACGAGGCCCGTGGAACACTGAATTCTTCGTTGGTGTTATTTACAGTAGGCTGATTGATGGTCTGTAAGAGGCAGATATCCAAACTTATCTCTTTAATTAAGGCTTCATTGAAGTCCATTGGGTGACACTCAACTGTCCTGTTGACACCTGGCCAAATGTTTAACCTGTGGTATGGATGCTCACAATAACAAGTGTCTGCCTCCTCCTCCTCGCTGTATCATTCCAATGGCTACCACGCAGCCTCCTTCCTTGATTGTCCCACGTATCTTGATGAGTGGGCTGTCCAGGAGATCTGGGTGATGGAAAAAGTACCTTACCCAGTCAGTCGTAAGTTATTGGCTAGTCAGACACCCTGCATTTTACCATCCGGCAGTTAACGATACCATTCCTGCTGCATCTCGTTCCACAAAAGATGTTGTAAAATCGCCCTGTCATGGTAGCATACCAATCTCTTTCTGCTCCAACTGTGCAACCGGCCACCAAATTTTCACCTCACTCGGCGAAATCACCTGTTCCACAACCAGCAGGCTGGAAAGAACAGAAGGAATACTCCTACAAAGACTTTTCACGTCCCTCCAGCCAACAAACACCTGAATCATCATCTGCCAACCACAAAGACTCCAAGAAGTAAAACAGAGGCAAACGGTCTTCTCCTTCGCCTGCATGGAGATCCTCATCAATGGTTTCACCATGTGGTACCCTCACCTGGCTGACCTCCGTGTCACCAGTGCGCAACACCAAATGTTTTTCTGCCCTGGACTCCACAGAGTGACTGTGGGAGAATGTCGATGCCTCTGTAGATCTCGTGGAGCAAGATCCTCCAGCCTCTGCGCCATTCCCTGTAGCAGAGTATCTTCGAAGGCTGGCACTTGGCAGCTGCCTAGGTGACACCCCTTCACTTTTTCTCCCCTCCCCTTTCCCCGTTAAGACCTCTCATCCAGTGGAACATTCACGGCCTTAGATCCAACAAGTAGGAATTATGGATGCTCTTGGAATAGCAGTGTCTTCTTATTCTGTGCTTCCAGGAAACAAAATTGTGTCCTTACAATCACTTTGACCTTTTGCATTTCTTTCTGGTCCACTTTGACCTCCCCCATGAGGATGGCATTCCATCTCGTAGGAGAGTCATGCTGCTCATCTGGGATGACTTTCATAGTCACATCGTCTCCCTGAACACCTAGCTGCAAGCTGTTGCAGTCCGCATTTTCCTTCCTTGCTTCACCTTTTCCCTTCGTACTGTTTACATTCCTCCATCTTTCGGTGTCACCAGGGCAGACTACCTCCAGCTGATTGGGCAACTCCCTCACCCCTTTTTGCTGCTCGATGACTTTAATGCACATCATCGCCTTTGGGGCTTTTTGCAAACCTGTCCTTGACATGCCATCTTGGCTGACCTCAATTAACTCAACCTCATCTGCCTTAATGCTGGAACACCCATGTTCCTGTCAGACTCGACACCCACTGATTCCCATTTGGACCTCTTATTCCGCACTGCCCAGTTTGCCCGTAGCGTCGAGTGGTCTATTCTCTGTGATAAATACTTGAGTGACCATTTACTACTGTGCACTATCCATTTGCTGACTCTTACACACTCCCCCCCTCTCCCCCCCCCCCCCCCCCCAATGTGCAAACCAAAATGGCTGCTTTCTAAAGCCGACTGGTGGCTTTACTCCTCCGTAGCGAACTTTGGCAAACAACTTTTCCACAATTGTGATGACCAGGTAGAATCCCTTGCCAAAGTTATCCTAACCACCACAAAATATTCCATTCCTCGCACCTCGTCTTCACCACACGATGTCCCTGTCCCATGGTTGACTGATGTATACTGTGATCCAATTCGCACATGGAGACATGGGCTCCTCGTTTTTGACCATCATCCTATGATGCAGAACTGTAATTGTTATAAACACTTGCATGTGCAGTGTTGTCGTGTTCTTTGGGATGGCAAAAAAGACAGCTGAATACTAGTTCTTTTAACAGTTCCACTCCCTCTTCCATCGTGTGGGCCAAACTCGGGCAGCTCTCTGGGACCAAGGTCCATTCCCCAGTTTCCGTCCTGACCATAGCAGATGATGATGTAGTGGATCCTATTGCTATCTTCCAACACCACTATTTTGCGGAGGTGTTGAGCTCCACCCACTGTCACCCTGCCTCCATCCATCGGAAACGAGGGGATGAGGCTCAGGTGATACCCTTCTCTTCCCAGAATTGAGTGTTACAACACTGCTTTTACTATGAGGGAGCTAAATCATGTTCACATTTCATCCCACTCCTCCACCCCAGGGCTGGACGATGTTCACCTTTCTATTTTGGGCAACCACTTTCTCCTTCATATGTACAATCGTATCTGGACAGTGGGCATGTTTCCCAGATGCTTACGTGAAGCCACTGTCATACACGTACCTAAGCCCAGTTAGGACAGACGCCTTCCTTCTCTCTATTGCCCTATTTCTCTCACCAGCTTTGTTTGCAATGTGATGGATTGTATGAGTCATGACAGGCTGGTATGGTGGCTTGAGTCTCGCAATTTACTAACCACTGTACAATGTGGATTTTGAGCACGCCGTTCTGCAATGGGTGCTCAGTGGGGCCAACTGGACACTTCATAGCCAGTTGGCCCAGTTCGAACACTGTGCGAATGTTGAGGCGTGGGTGGATCATATTACAAAAATGGTCCACCATGCCACTGCAGCATCCATTCCACAGTCCACAGGCCACCGGAAGAGGCAACCTGTCCCTTGGTGGAGTGCCGAATGCTGCTCTGCAATCAGGACCAGGCGTGCGGCTCTGCGCCAGTTCCAGTGTCGGCCGACTGCTGAGAATCTTGCAACCTTTCAGGTAGCGAGGGCAAAATGTCGCCGCATTATTAGAGAGAGCAAGATGAGGTGGTGGCAACAGTGCCTGAACGCCATTAATCGTTCCACCAAAAGTTCCATTGTGTGGGAGACCATCAGGAGAATTTCTGGGAGAGGAGGGAGGTGACCCATGGCTGCTGTAATGAATAATGGCACTCTCCACACAGATCCACAAGACATTGCCCACGCTATGGCAGTGTATTTTGCCACGGTTACTGCAACAGCCAGCCAGGATCCGGGTTTCCAGTGCCATAGAGCGTTTGCTGAGAGGTATACTCTGGACTTCCAGTCCACTTCTAATGAAATTTACAATTGCCCATTTTACATGTGGGAGTTGGATTCTGCATTATCGTGACACATCACCTGGTCATGACAGGATCCATTACAGTATGCTACGGCACCTCACAAGGCGCAACAAAGAAATTCTCCTCGCACTTTTTAATGCCATTTGGGCGTCATGTCACTTTCCTGACTCGTGGCATGAGGCAGTTTTAATTCCCATTTTAAAACCTGAAAAGACCGCACGAGCCCAAGTAGCTACCATAGTGTTGCCCTCACTAGTTGCACAAGAAAGACCTGGGAGCGGATGGTCAACCGGCGCCTTGTCTGGATGTTAGAATCCCGGCAAGTCCTTAGTCGCTTTCAGTGTGGGTTCAGGAGGGTTTGTTCCACCTTCGATAACCTTGCCCTCCTGGAGGCGGCTATACAGCAAGTTTTCCACCACCATCATCACCTTCTAGGTGCATTTTTTGACATCGAGAAGGCCTACGATACCACTTGGAGGCGTCTCATCCTGGAGCAGCTTCATGAATGGGATTTTCATGGTTGTCTTCCTCTTTTTATTCAGTCTTTCCTCTCGCCACGATATTTTAGATACCAAATTGGTGACTCCTGTTTGACTGCTTTGAGCAGGAGAACGGTGTCCCTCAGGGTAGTGTTTTAAGCTTTCTATTACAGGGGGGAGGATCCCCCATTTTGTGATGCTTGTGGTGCGCACATCTCTGTCTGGCACGTTTTAACAGACTGCATTTCATACCGTGATGCAAGGGCAGAAGCACAAGTTGATGGGGATCTGCCCTGTGTTTTAGTTAATGATGAGACGTATGTGTCTAGGATTTTAAAGTTTTGTGAGGTGTCTGGACTCTGGTCTAAACTTCTAGGCTGGAGGTTTTTGTGCCTTGCAAAGTGGCTGGCTCCTCCATTTTTTCCTTGTGGTCAGCTAGCCACTCCCATCTGCTATATTGTTTTAGGTCCCTCTACCACTTTCTTCCTGTGTTGTCCAAGTTTCACTGCTGACAGCATGCTTCGTCCCACACTTCGGTGTGGGTAGGCACATATTTTTCCAAGCTTGTTACCTGTATTTTATGTTCTGTTTTATCTTACTATTCTGAGTATTTTCTTGGCACCCATCTTAATCTGTTACTGGGAGCGGGCGCTGAAGACCTTGCTGTCGTGCACCCAAACAACCCACTACATACTGTACATACATGCTCTCCTCAGCAGGTATGCATGCCGTTTGTCTGCCGTGCCTGGCTACTCGTCCTATGCCTCCTCCTTTGACCGTCAGTATGGTGCATGTCCCTCTTCTCTGTTATCTCCTGGAGTTTGCTTTTGGTTATTGCACCAGCAGATTAACTTAAAACTACCTGCCACTTTTCCTTTGGGTGTGAAACCTTCACCTCCTTGGCTTCATGCAGCGGCTCACGTTCACCTTGTACTTCATTTGATTCATAAGGAGACTACTCCAGACTCGCTCTATCCCCATAAGATTTTTCGATCTTTGTACGGAACTTCACGGTAGTACCTTTTTGAATGCTGATGGCTCTCCGACTGACCTTAGTATTGGGTGTGCTTTCGTTATTTCCACAGAGCATTTTTGGTGTCAGCTTTTGGAAGACTGCTCAGTATTTACAGCAGAGCGGTACCCTGTATCAGGCCACATTATACATCCAGCGACACAGGCTGTTCGATTGTGTCATTTGCTGTGACTCTATACCCTCAGAGCCTGTGTGTGATGCACATCATCCATCCCTTAGTGCAGTGGGTCCAGGAAAGCTTTCACTTCCTCACTCTTGATGGGGCCACAGTGATGTTCATGTGGGTTCCTGGTCACATTGGTCTGATGCGAAACGAGGCTGCTGATGCTGCTGCCAAGGTTGCAGTCCTCCTACCTCAGCCAGCTAGTTCTTCCATTCCTTCCGATGATCTGCTTATCGCCATCTGTCAGCAAGTGGTGTCACTTTGGCATCACCACTAGTCTTCCCTTCACACTAATAAGCTGCAGGGAATTAAACCTCTCCCAGTAGCTTGGACAACCTTCTCTTGGCCCCCTTGCCATGAGGAGATCATTTTAGCTAGGTTGAGTGTTGGGCACTGTCTTTTTAGCCATCATTTGTTAAGTGGTGTTTCCCACCACTTTCTTAATGCTCATTGTCATCAATGTTTAACTGTTCGGCATTTCCTTATGGGATGCCCTTTTTTAACCACTTAAGTTGTACTGTATGTTTGCTGTCCAATTTATCGGCCATTTTAGTGAACAGTGAGAGAGCTGTTGACCGTGTTTTGCTTTTTATCCGTTGTAGCAGTATGGTGAAAGATATTTAATCTTTAGTTCAGGACCTCCATTGTCTTTATGGCTGTTTCTCCAAGAGAGGCTGTCCGTTGATTGTAGTTGCTTTTAACTCCTTTCTCATCTTTGTGTTCTACTGTTCTGACATGGACGCATATGACCTTAGTTGTTTTAATGTCTTAAAACAAAACAAAACAAAACAAAACAATCATTGTTACTCCTCATTGTGATCTAATTGCGTAAGGCACATAATGCACACTTTGCTCATCCTTCTTCCCTTGCTTTCTTAGATTTAGTGCTCTCTACTGGCAGTGATGTCAGCGCTTGCAGTAGAGCATCACAGTTCACTTAAATGGCTTAACATGTCCATCATGAACAATGGGAGTCTTTGTTCGTAATTATAACTTTACATTAATGAGTGACTTCATTTTTATGACCTGCTATGGTCTGTGGCGTCATCAGAAATTTCATTGTTTTGTTCGTAGGTGAGCAGGGATTCATCACTAAGACCCATTGACCAATTCTGAACTGTGGTAATTGGTCTATATGTGATCCTATTTGCTATTGACTCTCTAGTGCATCTGTGTTTGCTTTCTTTACCTTCTTCCAAACATTGTGTAATGTCATTGCAAACTTCGTAACTGATTCCCAGTTTTTCCAATTTTAGGCTTAATCACCACAAAAACAGAAGTCAGATTTGTACCATATATTACCTCATATGGTGATGGACCAACACTACACTGGACATCAGAATTGTAAGCTGACATGACATACAGAAGGTAAATGTACCAATCATTGTGATGGAAGTTCACAACAACTACTCAACATCTTACCAACTGTACAGTGAATGTATTCTGTTTTCCTGATAGACTGAGGGAGCCAAGGGCTAGTCCTGAGCTTGTGAGTGCTTAGTAAATGACATAGGTGCTTAATCATACTGGATATAAAATTAGTGCCCTGATCTGTAATTATTGTATCAGGAACACTAAACTTCAGCAACCAGCTTTTCATCATTATCTTTGCCACTGTACTTGCTTTAAAATGCATACTGTAACAGTTATGAGCTTTCTTCATCTTTGATTCTATGAAACATGCTTTCCATATTTTGGGATGAGGTAGAATGGACCACAACAAGAAAAAATTGTCAGGTAAATGTGGACTCAAAAATGCATATCTTTAATAGCTTTGCTACTGTGAAAGACATCTTTTCTACTGAACAAGGGTTCATAGCTCTTAAGGTATGCATTTTAGAGCCTATGTTTAGTACACAATTTTTTCTTGGTTTGGCCCATACTACCCACCTACCGAAATACGGAAAGCAAAGAGCTCATGGTAGAAGAGATTTGGTTCACAGTATCGAATATGAGGTGTTCATAGCTCTTACGACATGCATTTTGGAGTCCATCTTTACCAGATTTTTTCGCTTCAAATGATCGTTCCTGTAATATCCTTGAATATAGACCATTCTTAATGAAATACCATGTATAAGGTCATATGATAGTCATTAATCATTTCAAGCGCAGTTGGCACCACACTGGGGCTGTATTTCATATACCTACACAACAGGCCATAGTGCTTTGTGGACTGCAGCTGTGCCCTAAATACTTGAAATCAAATCTTCCTTCTTGGGCTCTCAGAATTCTGTTTTTCTTTCCTGATTGGTATATGCCTTCATAGTTAAATTCACTTGATTTCAGAGCACAATACGTTAACATACTTGGAGCCTCTTGTGGTCCCAGCAATCACTTCAACACAGCATGGTCTGTCACAACTTTAAACTTTTTCGTGTACGAATAACAGTGGAAATACGTAATAGCATAAATAACAGCCAACATTTCCATCTCTGTGGTTGAATAGTTCTGTTCTACTTATTCATCTGTATCAATGCATATTCTGTCAGGTGTTCCTTGCCATTTACTTCCTAACTGGGAATATATTCAATCACCTGACTGTTCATGTCTATTTGTTTTATTTATTTATTTATTTACATGTCAGGTTCTGTAGGACCAAATGGGGGATCAAATCTCCAAGGTCATGGAAAGTGTCAGTACATGAAATTAAAACATAAAAGTTATAACAGATAAAAATAAATGTTTATGAACCCGAAAGTCAGTCAGTCCATAAGTTTAAGTAAATGAAATCAACCATACAAAAAGTATCAACTTAACTTTTCAAGGAACTCCTCGACAGATTAGGAGTGAGTTATGAGGAAACTCATCGGTTTCGATTTGAAAGAGTTTTGAATTTTTGTGGTAGCTTATCGAAAATGGATGCAGCAGTATACTGCACACCCTTCTGCACAACAGTTAAGGAAGTCTGATCCAAATGCAGGTTTGATTTCTGGCAAGTATTAACTGAGTGAAAGCTATTTATTCTTGGGAATAAGCTAATATTGTTAACAAGAAATGACTTTAAGGAATATATGTATTGAGAGGCCAATGTCAAAATACCCAGACTCGTGAACAGGGTTCGACAAGAGGTTCATGAACCTACACCACTTATTGCCTGAACTGCCTCTTTCTGAGCCAAAAATATCGTTTTAGAGTGGGATGAGTTACCCCAAAATATAATACCATATGATATAAGCGAATGAAAATAAGCAAAGTAGGCTAATTTTCATGTTGAATGATCACTCACTTCAGATATCATTCGAATAGTAAAAGTGGCAGCACAAAGTCTTTGAACAAGATCCTGAACTTGACTTTTCCACAACAGTTTACTATCTATCTGAACACCTAGAAATTTCAACTTTACAGTTTCACTAATCATATGCCCATTCTTTGCAATTAAAACGTCAGGTTTTGTTGAATTTTGTGCTAGAAACTAAAAACTTAGTCTTACTGTGATTTAGCGTTAGTTTATTTTCTACAAGCCACAAACTTAGGTCATGACCTGCACTATTTGAATCCGAGCCAATTTTGCACACAACATCCTTTACCACCAAGATATTCATCATACAGAAATATTCCGTAAGGATATATGGTGGTCATCCTCAAACTTCATGAAGGCAATTGATTAAAAATTTAGGCATCCTAACAACCTCTCTTATGAAGTTTGTTGTGAGGCATCAGGCACAATTTAAAAATAGTAGTATTGTTTGTAAGTCTAACACTTGGAACAAAAATTGCCTCCACTATTCACAACTTAACTTACTCAGCCGTAAAAATATTTGAAAACATCACCTACAAATTAAGGGTGCAGGCACATAATAAAAGTTTTAAAAACAACTGATATAATTTCTGTTTGACAACTCCTCCTACTCAATGGATTAATTTATATAAAGTTAGTATCTGTATGTTGTTGGGTTCTACTTACCTAATTTTGTTCTAGACTAACACAGCAATATATTCAGTAATATTACTTCTACCAGATTTGATCATGTCCGTGTAATTTTTTTTTTTTAAATAAAAAGTCTTGATCATTTAAAATGAAGCAGATTTTAGCCACCAAATATTAAAATGAAGATGTAACTTGATACATTATTAATGAAATGAGCATAAAGTCTCTGGTATCTATCTTGGAATAACTAAAAACCTGTAACTTTGACTACTTCCAGAATTCACTGAACATACACTCACTCGAACAGAAACAACTACTGAAATTCACCAAAACAGGTAAAACAGGTAAGCAAGTTCCCAAAATGTCTCCTTAATACCTTGGTTTGACAAACTGTAAGATGTAAACAAACTCTAGTCAACACATATCTGTCAGATTTAAAGCTCTCGTGCTTTCTTTAGTACTGCTCATGCTCATGCTTATGCTCGCTTTACCAATAATACCACAACAATGATAAGGAAACAGATCAGCCACTCACATTAGTATGGGGTTTATATTGTTTTCTAGATCTTTCCACCATGTTGGGATTCAGGTGACGCCATCAACTCCATTAAAAAATTTAGGACACTTGTGGATCTCCACTGCTTTCTTGATAAATGAATCCCAGTAACACAAGGTGTGTGCCAGGATTTCAGTGTTGTCAAATAATAATTTGTGTGTGTTGGTAACACCATGCTTTGCAATGAATGGTTTCTCACAACGTCTTAGTTATACATTTTGGAGTGTTTCTTGCACTGTTCATTAATAATGTGATAACACTGTTGTAATAATTCACACCAAACTCACATGATATATTGTAAACCACATGCCTCAAAGACCTAGGACATCTTACTAGGTACAATCCATATTTTTAGAAACTGGATTAAAGATGGGTTATTTTTAAGTATAGTTTTCACTTCACCTCTCAGTTCGGTGAGATGACTTTACTTTCCAGACTTAGGACTTTGTCAATCTCAGTTTATAAGATACACATCAAATTAATTTGGTAAAGATTTCAATATTATATTTTTGACTAATTTACAGCAAAAATAACATTAATAAACTTCCAATCTGATAAAGATGTCACACTTTGCAACTACAGCGTGGGGAAATAGTCGTAGGATCATACGTATTGTTTTCAATAGCTTGTCTTCAAATTGAGAAGCACATTGTGATCAAATTTAGTAATGGCCTGTCAGATAATGATGCACAAAAATCAACATTCAAATTAATTTTATTTATTTTATTTACATGTCAAGTTCCATAGGACCAAACTGAGGAGAAAATCTCCCAGGTCATGGAACATGTCAGTACATGAAATTACAACATAAAAGTAATAATAGATAAAAATAAAATGTATATGAACCCAAAAAAAGTCAATCCATAAATTTAAGTAAATGCACTCTACAATACAACAAGAACTTACCCCAAAATATACCACCATATGATACAAGCGAATGAAAATAAGCAAAGTAGACTAATTTTTGTGTCGAATGATCGCTCACTTCAGATATTGTTCCAATAGTAAAAATGGCAGCATTAAGTCTTTGAACAAGATCCTAAATGTGGGCTTCCCACGACAGTTTACTATCTATCTGAGCACCTAGAAATTTTAACTGTTCAGTTTCACTAAATATGCCCACTCTGTGAAATTAAAATGTCAGGTTTTGTTGAATTGTGTGTTAGAAACTGTAAAAACTGAGTCTTACTGTGATTTGGAGTTAATTTATTTTCTACAAGCCATGAACTTAGGTCAATGCTGGACACAACATACTTTACTACCAAGCTAGCGTCATCAGCAAACAGAAATATTTTAGAGTTACCCATAATACTAGACGGCATATCATTTATATAAATAAGGAACAGGAGTGGCACCAACACTGATCCCTGGGTCTGCCCCCACTTGACTGTACCCCACTGAGACCCCCACATCACAGCCATTCTCAACATTGTGAATAATAACCTCTTGCTGTCTGTTGCTAAAATAAGAGGTGAACCAATTGTGAGCTACTCCCCATATTCCGTAATGGTCCAACTTCTGGAGCAGTATTTTGTGATCTACACAATCAAATGCCTTAGTTAATTTAAAATACATGCCTACTACAGTAGTACAAGTTTATATGCCAGCTAGCTCTGCAGATGACGAAGAAATTTAAGAAATGTATGACGAAATAAAAGAAATTATTCAGATAGTGAAGGGAGACGAAAATTTAATAGTCATGGGTGACTGGAATTCGGTAGTAGGAAAAGGGAGAGAAGGAAACGTAGTAGGTAAACATGGATTGGTGCTAAGAAATGAAAGAGGAAGCCGCCTGGTAGAATTTTGCACAGAGCACAACTTAATCATAGCTAACACTTGGTTCAAGAATCATAAAAGAAGGTTGTATACATGGAAGAAGCCTGGAGAAACTGACAGATTTCAGATAGATTATATAATGGTAAGACAGAGATTTAGGAACCAGGTTTTAAATTGTAAGACATTTCCAGGGGCAGATGTGGGCTCTGACCACAATCTATTGGTTATGAACTGTAGATTAAAACTGAAGAAACTGCAAAAAGGTGAGAATTTAAGGAGATGGGACCTGGATAAACTGACTAAACCAGAGGTTGCACAGAGTTTCAGGGAGAGCGTAAGAGAACAAATGGTAGGAATGGGGGAAAGAAATACAGTAGAAGAAGAATGGGTAGCTTTGAGGGATGAAGTAGTGAAGGCAGCAAAGGATCAAGTAGGTAAAAAGACGAGGGCTGGTAGAAATCCTTGGGTAACAGAAGAAATATTGAATTTAATTGATGAAAGGAGAAAATATAAAAATGCAGTAAATGAAGCAGGCAAAAAGGAATACAAACGTCTCAAAAATGAGATCGACAGGAAGTGTAAAATGGCTAAGCAGTGGTGGCTAGAGGACAAATGTAAGGATATAGAGGCTTATCTCACTAGGGGTAAGATAGATACTGCCTACAGGAAAATTAAAGAGACCTTCGGAGAAAAGAGAACCACTTGTATGAATATCAGCATCTCAGATCGAAACACAGTTATAAGCAAAGAAGGGAAAGCAGAAAGGTGGAAGGAGTATATGGAGGGTCTATACAAGGGCGATGTACTTGAGGACAATATTATGGAAATGGAAGAGGATGAAAATGAAGATGAAATGGGAGATACGATACTGCGTGAAGAGTTTCACACAGCACTGAAAGACCTGAGTCGAAACAAGGCCCCGGGAGTAGACAACATTCCATTAGAACTACTGACGGCCTTGGGAGAGCCAGTCCTGACAAAACTCTACCATCTGGTGAGCAAGATGCATGAGACAGGCGAAATACCCTCAGACTTCTAGAAGAATATAATAATTCCAATCCCAAAGAAAGCAGGTGTTGACAGATGTGAAAATTACCAAACTATCAGTTTAATAAGTCATGGTTGCAAAATACTAATGCGAATTCTTTACAGACGAATGAAAAAACTAGTAGAAGCCAACCTAGGGGAAGATCAGTTTGGATTCCGTAGAAATATTGGAACACGTGAGGCAATACTGACCCTACGACTTATCTTAAAAGAAAGATTAAGGAAAGGCAAACATACGTTTCTATCATTTGTAGACTTAGAGAAAGCTTTTGACAATGTTGACTGGAATACTCTCTTTCAAATTCTAAAGGTGGCGGGGGTAAAATATAGGGAGCGAAAGGTTATTTACAATTTGTACAGAAACCAGATGGCAGTTACAAGAGTTGAGGGGCATGAAAGGGAAGCAGTGGTTGGGAAAGGAGTGAGACAGGGTTGTAGCCTCTCCCCGATGTTATTCAATCTGTATATTGAGGAAGCAATGAAGGAAACAAAAGAAAAATTTGGAGTAGGTATTAAAATCCATGGAGAAGTTAATAAAAACTTTGAGGTTCGCCGATGACATTGTAATTCTGTCACAGACAGCAAAGGACTTGGAAGAGCAGTTGAACGGAATGGATAGTGTCTTGAAAGGAGGATATAAGATGAATATCAACAAAAGCAAAATGAGGATAATGGAATGTAGTCAAATTAAGTCGGGTGATGCTGAGGGTATTAGATTAGGAAATGAGACACTTAAAGTAGTAAAGGAGTTTTGCTATTTGGGGAGCAAAATAACTGATGATGGTCAAAGTAGAGAGGATATGAAATGTAGACTGGCAATGGCAAGGAAAGCATTTCTGAAGAAGAGAAATTTGTTAACATTGAGTATAGATTTAAGTGTCAGGATGTCGTTTCTGAAAGTATTTGTGTGGAGTGTAGCCATGTAAGGAAGTGAAACATGGACGATAAATAGTTTGGACAAGAAGAGAACAGAAGCTTTCGAAATGTGGTGCTACAGAAGAATGCTTATGATTAGATGGGTAGATCACATAACTAATGAGGAGGTGTTGAATAGGATTGGGGAGAAGAGAAGTTTGTGGCACAACTTGACTAGAAGAAGGGATCGGTTGGTAGGACATGTTCTTAGGCATCAAGGGATCACCAATTTAGTATTGGAGGGCAGCGTGGAGGGTAAAAATCGTAGAGGGAGACCAAGAGATGAATACACTAAGCAGATTGACAAGGATGTAGGTTGCAGTAGGTACTGGGAGATGAAGAAGCTTGCACAGGATAGAGTAGCACGGAGAGCTGCATCAAACCAGTCTCAGGACTGAAGACCACAACAACAAGAAGCAAATTCCCCACCCCACAAAGAACTCCTTGAAAAACAGCCAGCTAATCTGTATCCTGGTAAAGGAAGCCCCTGAATTGTCAAATTATTTTGTGGTACTCCAATATACCAATAATTCCAGAATCACATCTGTAAGCAGTTCACTAACTTTATCTCTAATACCTTTTATATTTTGATGAAATATGCTAATTCCTTCTCTTCTTGGAAACATGACTTCCTCTGAATATAAGCCTTTAGTTAGAGGGACTTCCTTTTAGCAGTTATACATATCAGCTGTCTTCACTCTAAAATAAGTGCAGCTTCAACATCAATTACTACAGGAATTTTTCCATGAGTGATCCTACCAACACCCACTACACTGTCGTCTATAAGCTTTTCCAGCTTCCCCTTCCCATACCTTCTGAGGTGGAGGCCATGCCTAGTGAAACATGACAGAATAAATTGTCCCTCATAGTTTGGGAATATCAGTACCAGGTTTGTTGTCAATGCTCCCTTCAATTTTTCAAACGCTGTCTAAAAGTTGACTATGGAAATTCCACACCTTTTTTCAACAAATGATTCAATAGCTTAGCAATTTCGGTAAACTCTTCAATGAATTCCCATTATTAATTACAGAACCATAAAAATGATTGAAACTGCTATGTAGTTTGTGGTGGTAAGAAAACACATTCTGCAGAAGTTAGGCGTGCGTCAATATTCACATCTTCCTCTCATTACAGAGTGTTAACTGTGCTGGATTTAGCCTCTTAAAGAATTCCTCTGACCATTGCATGTGCTCTTCCATATCCTTAGAAAATGCAGTTATGTTGTTGAGATAAAAAACAGTCTTGATTTTAATCCTCTGAGCACTCCATCGGATACTAATAGCCTCCGAGATAGCTGGCACATTCTTCAGACCAAATGGCAGCCTAAAATATTGATAGTGACTCAAAGGGACAGTAAATGTGGTCTTTGGCCGCCCTTCCAGAACCACTTCCAACAGTGATAACCACTCCTCATACACATTGTGAAGTATTTACATTGACTTAAGTTCTCTCTAATCTCCATTATATTTAGTACAGGATGTCTGTCCATCACCGCTCATGCAGCAAAATCTATGCTTTTTTGTTCCATTCTATGATTTTTTCAGGACTATTACAATGATAGCTGCCCATGGACTGTAACTTGATTCAGTATTGCCCTCAGCCAGCAGTTGATCAATAAATTCTTCCAGTATAGGTTATAGGTGCCTAGGTATCCTGTACGGCTTCTTATACACTAGAGCATTGTTAACCGTTGGTATGGTATGGCGAGTTACCAGTATTGCAGGTAATGATTGACTGGGATTGAACAGGTTGACAAATCATATTAACAAGACTTTCATTGTTGACTTATCTCTTCCCTCCAAATTGTTTTACCTTCTCGCATAATGCAATTGTGTTGATGGTCTGGTTGTGGCAAAGGTCCTCACACGACCTACCCAGATTATACTCGTCCATGATGTCGAAGTTTGCAATCTATAAGCTCAACTTATCAGAGCTAAAATCATCCACACTTTCCAAAACCATACAATCCCCATCTATTTCCTTCACATGTACCAGGCTTCAGTGCACAATATAGTGCAACATGTCCATCTTGTTATTGCATTCCAGTACCTCTGCAACACGCATCATCTGAAGGTCAGTACCCACCCACATTTGTAACACTGAAGTTTTCTGCATTGCTTTTTAACATGGTCCATATGTCCACAGCTGTAGCATTTTACCTTTGTGTGGAAAAAGAAACACACAACCCTTATCTTGTCCTCAGGCCACAATATTGATCTCTTCCACTTGCTTAGCAGCCATAATGGTGGCAGCAAAATCCTTCGGGTTTTCCATTGTCGCTCTCCATGACATGTCTGCTGGAAGTCCTCTTAAAAACACATCTGATTCCTGTTCTCCTCTTCTTGTGGAGTAATTCTGTCTGCTTCTACTTTCTGTGTAAACTCGTACAAGTTAGCATTGATTTTCCTAATTCTGCCTATGAATGCCTCTACCAACTCACTTCACTTTTGAGACAACCCATTAAGCTGTTCTCTAAAAAAGCCTTGCAATATTCTGCTTGCGATAATGTGCTTAGTGGGCCTTCTTAAGCTGCTTAAATGTCTGTGCTTTATCCAGCACTTGATGGTACTGATGTATGCTGCTTGCATCACAACCAACTGTAATTTAGACACATCCAAGAATGTCTTGTCTGACCAACTGCCCAACCTAGCGGCAGCTTCCAGGTCATCACTGAACATTGAGACATCCTCGGTTGCCTTATCCGAAAAAGGAGTTGCTAGATTAGCTGTGACAGGATCCAGAGAAGGGATAGGTGAACTAACCAAAGCTTTTGCTTCCACTACATCCACTTGTTTATGCTCATTCTCGCTATTAAAAGTCTCCTTCTCTTTGCAAAGCTTCATTTATCTCCTTTAGCTCGGCAAACTGCCTTGCCAAGAGTTCATCCATTTTCTGGATTGTCATTGTTTCTGTTTTTGGCATTGTGCAAACTCTTAACACACCACTCTAATGAAAGCATCAACCACAATACACACAGGCATGGTTACAAGAACAAACTACACTATTCCTTATGAAGGATAATAGCCCACTGTTATTCAGAACACTGATGCACTTTGTGGCCATTGCTTCGTCTTGTGCTGCACACAGCTGGCACCACTCACATGCATAGGAAGTCATTCCCAGCCAAATTACAATACTGGCACCTCACTGGTTGTAAGTAACATTCCTTATAATTACCCCTATACAACAGAATCCCAATCCCTGAAAAGGCAGCAGGTCATAGTTAACGGGCAGTGCCATTGGCTGGTGATGACTTCATTCATTTCTGGTTGTTTGGTTTAGTTGGCTCCGGAAGTAACAGTTTAGAATCGCAGACAGTCTAGTACCGGCTGTACAGCTGTTCTACATTCTGAGGCTCAGTCTCTTTTGCATTTTATGCTAAGGAAAATTCAGTAACAGGGTGTAATTTTTCAGAACTGTAAAATGCAGATATTTGGTTATGTTATCTATGTAAACCAAAGTGTGTTTGCTGAGACTGTGGTAGATGTTATAGATTTTGATAATGATCTTAAACCTACATAGATGTGTGAAAAAATACCAATATAATTTAGGTGCAAATCCCCATGTCCTGTATGGGCATCCATTGTTCAGTGTGTTTATGGTGGTGAGGTATGTGGATGCTTCAGACTTTTATTGAGAGAGAGAGACAGAGAGAGAGAGAGAGAGAGAGAGAGAGAGAGAGAGAGAGAGAGAGAGAGAGAGAGAGAGAGAGAGAGAGAGAGCTGCAAAAAGGGACATAATTGAAATGTAATCATCAAATGATTCTCTTAAATTTTTTCAAATTGAGTTGATATAACAAACCAAAATCTGAACTCACTTTCAAGATGAGTGAGGTTCAAATCTCCACCTGGCCATTTTAATTTAAGTTTTCTGTGATTTCCTCTTCTCACTTCAAAGAAATGCAATAATAATTTGATTCCAGTGCCATTTCCTTCACATCTCCTCATGAGCTAATGTTCTGTTCCTAATGTTCTGGGTTGACAAAATGTTAATCTTTTATATTTCTTCCTTTTTATCTGATAAAATAAAGAAACCACATACAGAAATATGTGCATGTGTTATTCAGTTGTTTCTGCTTGGACTGTGTTATAATGAAATATGTTGTTTTAATGGTGACAGCATCTTTCAAGAACCTAGAGGACAGATGTCATGTGAGAAAATTTATGTATTCTTCTTGTTATTTTGTGTAATCCTTAATTTGGATGGTAGGATGAGGAATCAAACCTGTATACTCCCATATATAAATTAGTCAGTTCTTGTAAATAATTACTGGATTTAATTTTTTGTGTTTTTTTATCCAGAAATTGAGTAATCGTTGTTTAGTATAACATTCTTTGTAATTATATAATTTGTATTTATAAATAATTTATGAGTAATGATTACATACCTCCTGCAGGATGTGCCTCGTTTATCGCCTGGGGGGAGCTACAATGGATGTTACAGTTGTATTGTGCTGTGCAGGAATGTACACAGTGAAAGGCCATGTGTATAAAGCAAACTTCGGAGGGGACAAGTTCACAGATATACTTGCCAACTTCCTCGCCGAAATATTTCACCAGTGAGTTCAATTGGTCTCTGTTATTACAAGATGTCTCTCTTCTTGACACTGTGTTATTGTAATATTGTTGATAATTACCCTATGTATGATTTGTGATCAAAAAGTAATGGAAATTTTTATTTTCCTAAAGAATCTTTGTTTATTCATAATCATCAGCCTTTTCCGCTTCAAAGTAATCCCCCTCAGATATGATACACTTACGCCAGCACTTTTTCCAATCTTGGAAGTGCTTCTGAAATTCACTTTTCGTTATGATGTTCAGCTCCTTCAGTGATTCTGTTTTTATCTCATCAGGGGTGGCAAAACAACGTTCTCTCATTGTTTTCATCGACCTCAGGTATAGGAAGAAGTTGCATTTGGCCATGTTTGGTGAGTATGGTGGCTGAGGCGACATAACGTTTTTGGCTTTTGCCAAAAAATCGTGATCAAGCATTGAGATGTGAACGGGAGCATTATCGTGGTGCAATTTCCACGAGTAGTTTTGCCACAGTTCTGGCAGGTTTTTTTTAGGACTGCTTCATGCAAACAGCACTTAACTTACAGGTAGTGTTCCTTATTGACTGTACAACGATAAGACAAGAACTCTTGATGCACTATCCAATTGTCATTGAAGAAAACAGTGAGAAGAACCTTGGCATGTGATCGAATTTGTTGAATTTTTTTCAGTCCTGGCTCTTCAGGCAGTTTCCATTGGGATGATTGGGTCTTGGTGTTAGTGTCATACCCGTATACCCATGTTTTGTCACCTGTTTTAATCTTATTTAGAAGTTCTGGATTGTTGTCAACTTTGTTCAGCATTTCCTGAGTGAAGTCTAGGTGGCGACGTTTTTGGTCAAAATTCCATGATTTTGGAGCAAACTTTGCTGCTGGTTCACGTTTAATTCCCAAAACACCCACAAAAAAAAAAAAAAAAAAAAAAAAAAAAAAAAAAAAAACTTGGCATGAGCCAAAGGATACGCTGACATCATCAGCAACGTCTCTGATGGTGATTTGGTGGTTTTCCAGAGCCATTTTCTTTACTACTTCCACTTTATAAGTAATGATGTGCTAGAGCATCCAGAACGGTTACTGTCTTTGTCTTCTCAACCCTCTTTGGAATGTTCATACCCCTCATAAATTCTTGTCTTACTCATAGTAGAGTTGCCAAAAGCCACAGTCAGTATTTCAAATGTTGTGCTACACTTTATTCAATTTTTCAAGCAAAATTTAGTGCAACAGTGTGGGGAAAACATAGATTGCTACTTACTGTAAAGATAACACACTAAATTGGAGACAGGCACAGTTAAAAGACTCAAATAACCTTTTAGCAATGGCCTTCATTGGAAAAATAGAAACACACACCATTCATTCACACAAGCAAGCACACCTCACGCACACATGACCACCAACTCCAGCATCTTAGGTCTGACCCCAGCTGCCGGAGTTGGCGGTCAGTAGTTCATGAGGTGTCCTTGCTTGTGTGAATGAATGGAGTGTGTGTCTCCTTTTGCAATGAAGGCTGTTGCTGAAAGCGTATTTGTAAGCATCTTTTAATTGTGCCTATCTGCAACTAACAGTAAGTAGCAGTCTATCTTTTCCTATGTTGGATACTCCTGCCTGGAGTTTCCATTGTTTAAAATTTAGTGTAAATTCTTTGATCCACCTTTTTCGAAAGTAAAACATTTTCCAGGGACTCTGAAAACACGTATAACCTTTTCGACTGTGAACAATAAAATAAATATTTAAAACAGCTGAAAATCCCAAACATATATCAGGAACATGTGTATCAACAAGAGAAAAAAAAGGAAAGAAATTGAAGATCAGATGTATGAAGCCCACGAAATAAAAAAATTCCCATTACTTTTTTTATCACACTTTGTATTATGTGTAGTGATGATTGTTGTCCCGCTCCTAGTAGATGGTCATTTTGACAATATGTGCAAAATGCACCTGTCTCCTTTGAAAATATAATATTTTACTGTTAATTCTTTTCCAAACACTACAGAAGACTGCCAGTGGTGTATGAAATACAGTAATATTGTTGTTGTTGTTGTTGTTGTTGTGGTCTTCAGTCCTGAGACTGGTTTGATGCAGCTCTCCATGCTACTCTATCCTGTGCAAGCTTCTTCATCTCCCAGTACCTACTGCAGCCTACATCCTTCTGAATCTGTTTAGTGTATTCATCTCTTGGTCTCCCTCTACGATTTTTACCCTCCACACTGCCCTCCAATACTAAATTGGTGATCCCTCGATGTCTCAGAACATGTCCTACCAATCGATCCCTTCTTCTAGTCAAGTTGTGCCACAAGCTCCTCTTCTCCCCAATTCTATTCAATACCTCCTCATTAGATATGTGATCTACCCATCTAATCTTCAGCATTCTTCTGTAGCACCACATTTCGAAAGCTTCTATTCTCTTCTTGTCTGAACTATTTATTGTCCACGTTTCACTTCCATACATGGCTACACTCCACACAGTAATATTATGAACAGTAAATTGTCTTGGGTTTATTAATGAGTTTTCAGTGATGATGAAAAGTATAAATTGCCTTGAAATAGAATACATGTATGATGCAATTTGAAACAGTATTGAGATGTATTCATAGTCTTACGTTTGTTGTGTAAACTGTGTTACTAAACATCTAACCCACTATTTGGCATATGGTTCATGATTCCAGTTACAGATTGCCTATCTGATGGCTTCCAAGGGCAACAAAAATTTGACTTTCAGTATTTCATTTAATTATTGGCCAAATTTAAAACATTAAAATTCTGTCATAATTTACTCATTAAGAGGTATAAATCTTATGTTAAAAGTCGGGCACAGTAATAAAAGTCTTATAGTTAGAAATGATGCACGTATCTTGAGGCAGCGTAACTCAGGGCGTGCAAGTTGTCCAGGCTATATTCACCCAGAATTTGAGAATGAGAGCACTTAGCAACTTCCAACTAACTTTACACGTAATTTCAAATCTTTTCTAAACTTTTCTCACTTACATGATTAATGTCAAATATATTTAACACATTAACTCGTTTGTAGAGTAATCATACAGTCTGAAATTGTTTTATACATGAGTGTTAGATTCTTTAAAGAATCTTCATTGAGGTTTACTGTTAATTACTAGGATGTGATCAGAAAATTGGCTATAGCAGTTGTCAATGCTAGTATTGCAAACCCATGCAAGGTTGCATTTATATGGTGAAATGTATTATAATGTGAGATAATGTAATGGAGAAAAACTGTGTAGCTTTAATACAGGGTGTACATAAAGTCCGGGAACACTTTCAATTATTTATTGCGTAAGAACCAAACATTGTACAGATATCATACATGTCGTCTTGAAGAGAAACCCTGTAGGTTTTTTTCCATGTATACCATGTAGTTTGGTAATTTGCCGATAGTCAGGGCTAGTCGCAAACGTGGCAGGTTTTCTGTGTGTTGGAGTTCGACAAAAACGAGTGTACTACAGCTGTTCAATGGATGCTTAAAACCAAGTATGGTAAGAAGCCACCAACAAGGAAGGCCATTTAGCACTGGTACAAAAAATTCATGAGGATGGGTTGCTTGTGCCCAGATAAGAGAAGCATGTATGAGAGACTGGGAAGGCAATTTAATCAACCAAGATAGCATAACTCTTGTTACAGATCCTTACCATTTTGAAATGATGGGAAACATTAGCTCAGAAAATAACTGGATATGTAACCAAATATTTGCTAAGTAAATGTTGATAAATATAAATTTAAAGATAGAAGGAACCAGGGCATAAACAGTGGAATTACATCTTGATAGCAAAACGGACAGTGTGTGACATAAATTTGAGCCCTGTGCATGATTACCCGTAAACACTATTTCTAAGTTTTTCTTTGGTTTCCTTCACTGCTTGCTCATTGTACCAGTTGAATAACACCAAGGATAGGCTAGAGCCCTGTCTCTTTCCCTTCTCAATCACTTCTTCCCTTTCATGCCCTTCAACCCTTATAATTGCTATTAATCTTTCCTGGTGTTGGCTTCTACCAGTTTTTCCCTTTTGTAAATAATTTCAGTATTTTGCAACCGTGAATTACTATACTGATATTTTGGTAATAGTCACACCTGTCAGCAACTGCTTCCTTTGGAATTGGAATTATTCTTCTGGAAGTTTGAAGGTATTTTGCCTGTTGTCTCATATATTTTGCACACCAGGGTGCGTAGTTTTGTCATGACTGGTTCTCAAAAGGACATCAGCAGATGTTACTGATAAAAATGTACCTAAGGGGCCTTGTTTCAGCATAGATCTTTTGGTCCTAGGTCAAATTACCCTTGCAGTATCGTAGCTCCCATCTCATCTTCATCTACTTCCTTTTCCCCTTTCTATAATACTGCCTTCAACTTAATTTCCCTTGTATAGCTCATCTATATATTTCTTCCACATTTCTGCTTTCCCCCGTTTGCTTGGTACTGGTTCTCCATCTAAGCTCATGATATTCATACAGCTGCTTCTCTTTTTTTCCAAATCCCTCTTAATTTACCCGTAGGCAGTATCATTCCCTTGCAAACATTTGCTCATGTCCTGGTGGAATGTCCGCTTTATAAAAATATCGTAATCTAGTCAGTTACTTTATATTTTAAGATTAAAAAAGAAATGTTTATAGATTTTTAATGAATTCTTCTACCAGATTCTGCAAATGCTTTAAAATTTTCAGTTAAACTTACCCCAAAAATTTAAATCTTAGGATTAGATGTCACTTTCCCAGTGAATGTCATACTAAATATTTTCAGGTTTAGGTCCATACTTGCACATCAGTAACTATTTAAGTAGTATGTTGTAAATAAAAATCTTGATGAAATTTCCATTTCTTAAATTATTTTTATGGCGGGCTTAAAGTAGCACTCATTGATAGCCCACATTACTGAAAGTGCGTTGATATTACTAAGAGTTTGGTAAAAGATATTTTTAGGTTCTGGACCCTACTTACATATTAGTATGTATTTAAAAAGTATGTTGTTGATGCAAGTAAAGAACAAATAATGAATATTTCTGTTTAAAAAATTTTTTTTAGGGCAACTGTCGGGAAAATTGTGTTGGTATTGCTAGAGTTAAACAAATGTCTTCAAGATGATCATTAGTGAACATTACATAGTATTCTGGGCCCACATTTTTGAGCAACGAAGACTTACAAAAGAAAGATGAGTTACCCTAGGACATTATGCCATATGACATTATTGAATTAAAGTATGCAAAATATGTCACCTTACTGATTTGTCTCCCCAAGGTTTACAATGATTCTAAGTGCAAATTCAACTGAACTAAGCTGTTTTAAGAGTTCCAAAATTAAATCCCTGGAATATATTGCTAGACTTACTAAGTACAACATTCTGCAGTCTTTTGTGTAGCTATGGCATTGATTGGTTGGTTATACCATCAATCCCACCAAACTTCAATTTATCTAAGAGAATGCTGCGATTCACATAATCGGATGCCTTAGATAAGTTGCAGAAAATACCAGATGGCGCTATTTTATTATTTAGTGCTCGTAAAATTTGGCAAGGGAATATGTAAATGGAATTCTCAGTAGAGCAACTCTTCTGAAACCCAAACTGTGGTTCGTTGAGGATATCAGTGCTGCTAAGGTGAGATAATATTCTAGAATACATCACTTTCTCAAACATTTTGGAAAATGGTGTCAGCAGTGAAGCTGGTCAGTAGTTATTGAACTGACATCTCTTTTTATCACCTTTCTTAAAGAGAGGTTTGACAACAGAATATTTCAGCCTCTTTGGAAAAATGAGTTATGTTAGTGATACATCACATATTTCAGATAAGACCATGCTTTTTATATTGGAACAAAACTTTATAATATTGTATTGGAAACACTATCTAAACCAGATGAGCTTTTATTTTCAAGAGTATGGATAATTCTCTGAATTTCAGAAGGAGAAGTTGGTAATACATTCATATGATTGAATTTTATGAGAGTTTCAACACACTGCTGTGATTTTCCCCTTTAACTGTTTGTCCCTATACTTTCTACCAGTTATTAAATGTACTTACTACCCGTGACTCATCATTACATCACTGCCATTCAGTTCAGTAGTGGTGATATCCTGTGCCTCGTTGTCCTGTCTCTCGTTTCACTGCATTCCATAAAGCCCCAAGTCTGTTGTCAGAATTACTGATTTCTGACGTGATGTGAAGGTTTCTTGAATTTTTAATAATTTTTCTTAGTAATTTTGAGTAGTTTTGTTGTGTGCAACTACAGCTGGATCAATACTTGTTCTTGCTAATAGGTACATTTTCCTTTTCCTTGAAGATGATATTTTAATCGCTGTAGTGATCCATGGTTTTCATATGGCCATTTAATATTCTTTCTAATTAGCATATATGGAAAGGTATTTTCAAATAATTAAATGAATTTATCATGGAATAGATAAAATTTAATTTAGCATTTGGTTCAGCATAAATTTCATCTCAGGTTATCTCTTGTAAGCTGTTCTTAAAAACATCTGTTGTGGAGGCATTAATTATTCTGATTTCCACTTAAGTGTATCCATACTGTAAGGCACTAGGTAATTTATCCTAACAAACAGTGCATCATGTTCAGAGAGAGCATTTGTTACTGGGTAAACGGTATTTTTCTGGCTTTGAGCTTTAAAACCAATTAGGGTCCTACAGTCTTTATCCATCTGTGTTGGAAAGTTAATTACTGGAATCAAATTGTGTGATCCAAATAAAGTTCCCTATTTTTCCTATCAGGATCCTTTAGAAAATGTGCATTGAAGTCACCACAGACCATTAACTGCTTGCTGCTGCCTGACAGATAGCACAGTAAGGAATCCAGATTCCTTATAAATAGTTTAATATTTCCTTGTGGGTATCTATATAATTCACAGATACACTTCTCTGTATGCTGATCACTTCAAAAACTACTTGCCTTAATGTTTTTGAACTTGTGTTATGTCTTAATATATGTAACAAATCTTCCTTTTCATATATTATTTCTGCATGAGTAAGCTGCTGGAGTTAATGTTTTATACATAATAATAACAAGGAGCATATTAAGAGTATTAGAAAATAGTCTTGCTGCGTATAATGTTAATTTATAGCAGTGCACTTTAGTAGTATCTTTACACACCTTGTGATCACATGGTTTCTTTGTCAATGAAAGTCTCTCTATTGTATAACAGATTTGTTTTTGTGACCACTCACACCATTAATCCTCACATAAATCCATATTTTATGATTTTAGTCTCATTTTCCATTTCTTAATAGCTGTACTTTATTTACATGTATCATCTTGAACATGCAAATCTGAAGTGTCCTCCAGTTTCCCCCGTTCGTGTTCTGTGAGAGCCTACACTCATCTACTTTGTCTTATTTGTTGCTGACAGCCACCTTTACCTGTGCACTCTAATATGCATAACAAGAAGTTACAAGCAGAGGATTTGAATGTAATTTTTAAAATATTAAATGTAAATCACACCATTTCACATAGTTTTACACTTCCAATTATTATCTCTCTTATTCCGTCGTCATTCTATCATTTACAAAATTCAAACGAATAAAGAAATGTGTTGATGAACTGCTATGATAAAAATGTGTCTTTGCTTACAGTATGAACGTTACAACAGCTACTAGTGATAGTTAGCGCTCTAATCGACCTACCATATGCGGCCAATCACTACACACACTCCCCCCTGCGGGTCCAGGGATTACAATAGGCCCGAGGTATTCCTGTCTGTCCTAAGAGGTGAGAAAAATGAGTCTCATACGTTTCGGCCTCTATGGGGTGGTCCCCTGTAGGGTTTGACCTCCATTTTTCAAAATTTTCCCAAAGAGTGAGCGAATTGGGGAAGGGCGCCTTACATGGTTTATCCTGTCCATTGTCTATAGAGATCTTTAGCCCACTTCCTTGCCGTTGCATTGCAGTCCAGCTCATCCTCCATCTCTTGGGCAAGGAACCTTCCTGAATGTGTTTTCCACCATGCACTGTGCAGTGTCGCTTTCTGCACCAACGATGACCATGGACTTATTTTGCACCTCATATCCAGCATGGCAGCCAGTCCGTTGTGGTGGGGCCACCATGTACCCTGTTGGTTGTAGCCCCCTGACAAAACGGGGATGGCTCTGCTGATGCCTGCGCTGTTAACTCCCAACATATGCCAAGGATATGCCTGTCACTCTGGGGCATCAGGACTCCCGGCAATGGCCATCGTGCCAGGTGGCCTTTGCTGTGGCTGGGTGGCGCCCGTGGGGAGGGCCCCTGGTCAGAGTGGGTGGCATCGGGGCAGATGATGCGCAATGAAGTGTACCACATCATCACTTGGCGGTGATCAGCCACCAGCAGTCTCTAAGAGTTCCACGTCTCAGTACAATGCAAGAAATTCTGATCCTAAATCATTCCCCTCCCATGGGGGAACGCCAAGCTAAGGATGGCAGTGAACCTTATTCACCCTGGTACCTCGTACGTAAGAGAGCTGATGGGGACTCCTTTGTTTCGATGAAGTCACAGTTTTTGTAGAGCATTTGCAGGAAAAGTTCAGGGAGGTGGAGGGCTTGTCCAAAATGCGTTCTGGGTCAGTCTTGATAAAAATAGCATCCTCTGCCCAGTCATGGGCTTTACTCACTTGTAAAAAGTTGGGGGATGTTTCTGTTACCATCACACCACATAAGAGCTTAAATATGGTGCAGGGTACTATATTCCACAGAGGCCTTCTTTTACTGTCTGCAGATGAGCTGTGCGCCAATTTAGAGCAGCGAGGTGTACATTTCGTCCGGCATGTCCTCCGGGGTCTGAGGGATAATCAGGTTGCCACCGGTGCCTTCATCTTGGCCTTCGAGGGTGATACATTGCCTGAGAAGGTCAAGGTGGTGGTCTACCGCTGTGATGTAAAGCCCTATATCCCTGTCCCGATGCGGTGCTGTAAGTGCTGGAAGTTTGGCCATATGTCTTCCCGCTCTACTTCCAACGTCACATGTTGAGATTATGGATGTCCATCACATCCCAATACTCCATGTGCCCAGCCTCCCATCTGTGTCAACTGGGGTGAGCATCATTCACCTTGCTCGCCAGACTGCAGGATTTTACAGAAAGAGAGGAAAATTATGGAATACGAAACCCTGGACTGACTGACCTGGACTGAGGCTAAGAGAAAATATGAGCGCCTACATCCTGTGGCTATGACCACCTCACACGCTGCCGCTATGAGAACAGTTGTAGCTCCATCAGTTCCATGAATTCCACTCGACTCTTGGAACCAGAAGGCTACGCCTGCCCCCTTGGTGGGGGGGGGGAGGGGGGGGGGCAATTCCCTCCTGTTGCTCCCGCATCGCCTACCTCGGGAGCACTGCCCCACCAACCATCGGGGACACCAGCCCCACTTCTCAGCTGGAGAAGTGTAAGTCTTCTTCGGCTCCTCTCGCCAGGAAGGGATCCCTTGGGTCACTCCCTTCCCAGCTTTCTGCTAGTGGGAAAGATGATGCTGCCAGTGGCCAAAGTGCCCAAAAGTAGCTGGTTGTAGGGTTTCACAATCATCCTGAGTCCCGGAGACTGAATTAGTGAAACCCTCTCAGCCAGAGAGACGCAAGGAGCAGAGAGAAAAGTCCAAAAAGAAGACTTCTATGACCAAGAAAATTGTGGTGGCACCCACACCACCGCTACCTACAAGGTCTGCATCTGGGGATGAGGTGGAGATGCTCGCATCTGCTGAGGACCTACAGTACTGGCCATAAAAATTGCTACACCACGAAGATGACGTGCTACAGACTCGAAATTCAACTGACAGGAAGAAGGTGCTGTGATATGCAAATGATAAGCTTTTCAGAGCATTCACACAAGGTTGGCACCGGTGGTGACACCTACAACGTGCTGACATGAGGAAAGTTTCCAACCAATTTCTCATACAAAAACAGCAATAGACCGGCGTTGCCTGGTGAAACGTTGTTGTGAAGCCTCGTGAAAGGAGGAGAAATGCCTACCATCACTTTTCCGACTTTGATAAAGGTCGGATTGTAGCCTATCGCGCTTGCAGTTTATCGTATTACTACATTGCTGCTCGCGTTGGTCGAGATCCAATGACTGTTAGCAGAATGTGGAATCGGTGGGTTCAGGAGTGTAATACGGAACGCCGTGCTGGATCCCAGTGGCCTCGTATCACTAGCAATCGAGAAGACAGGCATCTTATCTGCATGGCAGTAACAGATCATGCAGCCATGTCTTGATCCCTGAGTCAACGGATGGGGACGTTTGCAAGACAACAACCATCTGCATGAACAGTTTGACGACGTTTGCAGCAGCATGGACTATCAGCTCGGAGACCATGACTGCGGTTACCCTTGACGCTGCATCACAGACTGGAGCGCCTGCGAATGTGTACTCAACGACAAACCTTGGTGCACGAATCGCAAAACATCATTTTATCGAATGAATTCAGGTTCTGTTTACAGCATCATGATGGTCGCATCCGTGTTTGGCGACATCACGCTGAAAGCACATTGGAAGCGTGTATTCGTCATCGCCATACTGGCGTATCACCCGGCGTGATGGTATGGGCTGCCATTGGTTACACGTCTCGGTCACACCTTGTTCGCATTGACGGCACTTTGAACAGTGGACGTTACATCTCAGATGTGTTACGACCCGTGGCTCTACCCTTCATTCGATCCCTGCAAAACCCTACATTTCAGCAGTATAATGCACAACCGCATGTTGCAGGTCCTGTACAGGCCTTTCTGGATACAGAAAATGTTCGACTGCTGCCCTGGCCAGCACATTCTCCAGATCTCTCATCAATTGAAAACGTCTGGTCAATGGTGGCCAAGCAACTGGCTCGTCACAATACACCAGTCACTACTCTTGATGAACTGTGGTATTGTGTTGAAGCTGCATTGGCAGCTGTACCTGTACATGCCATCCAAGCTCTGTTTGACTTAATGCCCAGGCATATCAAGGCCGTTATAACGGCCAGAGGTGATTGTTCTGGGTACTGATTTCCCAGTCTCATGATGTCATCCTTCAGTGGAATCATGATGACTTTTTCCACCACCTGGCTGAGCTACAGCAACTGTTAAGCTTGACACCTGCTATCTACATTGCACTTCAGGAAACCTGGTTCCCGGCAGTGCAGACCCCTGCACTCCATGGCTATAAGGGATATTACAGGAACCGTAGCAACTATAATAGTGTGTCAGCTGGAGTTTGCATTTATGTCCTAAACTCAGTCTGTAGTGTAACAGTGCCCCTTCAAACCCCTCTTGAAGCAGTGGCCGTCAGCATAAGGGCGACACAGGAAATAACTGTCTGCAATGTATATCTTCCTCCAGATGGTGCAATACCCCTGAATGTATTAGCTGCACTGATTAATCAACTCCCTAAACCTTTCCTACTTTTTGGATATTTTAACACCCATAACCCCTTGTGGGGTGGCACCGTACTTAGTGGCCAAGGCAGTGATGTCGAAGCTTTACTGTCTCAGTTCGACCTCTTCCTCGTAAATACTGGGGCCACCACACATTTTATTGTGGCTCATGGTAGTTACTCAGCCATTGATTTATCCATTTGCAGCCCAGGACATCTCCCATATATCCACTGGAGAGCACATGACGACCTGTGCAGTTGTGACCACTTCCCCATCTTCCTGTCACGGCCCTGGCATCAGGCCAACGGTCACTTATCGAGATGGGTTTTTAAACAAGGTGGACTGGGAAACTTTCACCTCTGCGGGCACCATTGACTCTCCCCCACAGGGTAACATGGGTGTGATGGTTGAGCAGGTGACTACAACAGTCGTTAATGCAGAGGAAACGCAATCCCTTGCTCTTTTAGATGCCCCCTTGGTGGTTGACAGAAGTCACTGAGGCATTTAAGGAGCATCAGCGAGCTCTACAGCAGCATAAGTGGCACCCTTCCCTGGATCACCTCGTAGCCTTTAAGCGGCTCCTTGTCGGCGTTCGCCAGATTATCAAATTACGGATGGAGGAGTGTTGAGAGAGATAAGTCTCATCCATTGGATGCCGTACGTCACTTTCCCAAGTCTGGACGAAGATCAGACGTCTTTTTTGTACCATATCCCAACAGGTGTCCCTGGCATTAACATCAATGGTGTGTTGTCAACCGGCGCTAACGCGATTGCTGAAGCACTATGCTTCAGGCTCTGCTTCGGCGATCTAACCCCCCCCCCCCCCCCTTTTGCACCCTTAAACGGTGGATGGAAAGGAAAGCCCTCTCGTTCGCTACACCCCACAGTGAACCCTATAACGCCCCATTTACATAGTGGGAGCTCCTCAGTGCTCTTGCACATTGCCCTGACACAGCTCCTGGGCCAGATCAGATCCATGGTCAGATGATTAAACATCTCTCATCTGACTACAAGTGACATCTCCTTGTCATCTTCAATCGGATCAGTTGCGTCTCGTCTTTCCATCCCAGTGGTGGGAGAGCACCATCATTCCGATGCTTAAACTCGGTAAAAACCCGCTTGAAGTGGATAGCTATCAGACCATCAGCCTCACCAATGTTCTTTGTAAGCTCCTGGAGTGTATGGTGTGTCTGTGGTTGTGTTGGCTCCTAGAGTCACGTGGTCTACTGACTCCATGCCAGGGCGGCTTCCGCCAGGGTTGCTCTAACACTGATAATCTTGTGTCCCAAGAGTCTGCCATCTGAACAGCCTTTTCCAGATGCCAACACCTAGGTGCCGTCTTGTTTGATTTACAAAAAGCATATGACACCACCTGGCAACATCATATCCTTGCCACATTATACAAGTGTGGTCTCAGAGGCCCACTCCTGTTTTTTTTATCCAAAATTTCCTGTCACTTCATACTTTCCGTGTCTAGGTTGATGCCTCCCATAGTTCGCCCCATTTCCAGGAGAGAGGGGTCCTGCAGGGCTCCGTATTGAGTGTATCTCTATTTTTAGTGGCCATTAATGGTGTAGCAGCAGCTGTAGGGCCATCCGTCCCACTGTCCCTGTATGCAGACGACTTCTGAATTTCACACTGTTCCACCAGTATTGGTGTTGCTGAGTGGTGCCTACAGGGCGCCATCCACAAGACGCAGTCATGGGCTCTAGCCCACGGTTTCCAGTTTTCGGCCGCAAAGTCGTGTATAATGCACTTCTGTTGGTGTTGTATTGTTCATCTGGAACCAGAACTTCACCTTAATGTCGATCCACTCACTGTAGTGGAGACATATCGATTCTTAGAACTGTTTTTTGACGCCCGATTGACTTGGCTTTCTCACCTCAGTCACCTTAAGCAGAAATGCTGGCAGCACCTCAATGCCCTTCGCTGCCTGAGCAACACCAATTGGGGTGCAGATCGCTGTGCGCTACTGCAGCTCTACAGAGCCCTTGTTCAATCCCGCCTTGAGTATGGGAGTGTGGTTTATGGTTCGGCTACACCCTCAGCATTGCGTTTGCTCGACCCAGTGCACCACTGTGGCGTTTGCCTAGTGACAGACGCTTTTAGGATGAGTCTGGTGAATAGTGTCCTGGTGGAGGCCGGAGTCCCTCCATTGCAGGTTAGGCGTGCACAGTTGCTCTCCAGTTACATTGCATACGTTTGTAGTTCTCTTGCGCATCTGAATTTCGGTCTCCTTTTCCTGCCCGTGGCGGTTCATCTCCTGCATCGGCGGCCCAGGTCAGGGCTTACACTTGCAGTTCGTGTTCAAACCCTTCTGTCTGAACTTCAGTTGTTGCCTTCACCACCTACACTTGAGGTTCATTCACGAACACCTCAGTCGTGTACATCTAGGCTGCAGCTTCGATTCTCGTCACGTACTGGGGCCACGAAGTGGTTTACACCAATGGCTCGATGGCTAATGGTCATGTTGGCTTTGCCTATGGTCACGGAGGACATATAGAGCAGCATTCCTTGCGTGATGGCTGCACCTGAGCTCAGTATTACGCCGCAAGGTTTTGTGGCTTTGGGAGACAGAATGGCATAACCTCAGTACGCACAGCAAGCTGCGTGCCCTTGAGGAAACTACGAATGTGTGGAAGACCTCTGTGCGTGCCTCTGCGTGCACATAAGGAAACTACGAATGTGTGGAAGACCTCGGTGCGTGCCTCTCACAGGGACTCTGTGTTTCTCTGTCGGCTCCGCATTGGCCATACGTGGCTGTCTCATGGTTACCTCCTCCTTCGTGATGACCCACCTCAGTGTCACTGTGGCTCACGAATGACAGTCGTCCATCTCTTGCCGGACTGCTCACTTTCCGCCGCTCTGCAGCGGACTTTTAACCTTCCCAGCACCCTACCTTCAGTGTTGGGCAATAATGCCTCAACAGCAGCTTTAGTTTTACATTTTATTCTTGAGGGTGTGTTTTATCATTTTCTCCAAGTTTTAGCACATGTCCTTCATCCCTGTGTGTCCTCCACCCTCGTGCTTTCAGGGTGGGGGTTTTAATGTGTTGCAGAGTGGCTGGCTTTTCCTTTTTATCCTCATTGTCAGCCAGCCATGGTAACGTGCTCTTTTGATTTAAGATCTTCTACCTGTTTTCTGCGTCTTTGTGGTTTTCTTGTCCCCTTTTGTCCATTTAAGTGTGTTGACCTTCAGTCGTTGTCATTTTTCCTTTCATTCTGTTTGGTCTTGTCTCATTGTCTTACTCTCACCCTTGTGGCATTGTTTCCTTTGGAACAGTGGACCGATGACCTCATAGTTTGGTCCCTTCCTCACTCTTTTAAACCAACCAACTAGGCCACTCTTTGTGCAGTCTGTTGATTACTGGCTTGCCCAGCATTATTTGTGCCAGGTTTACTTAATTGGTACACTACATGGCTATGACAATTGAAACATGATGTCCTCCCTCTCTCTAAAAAAAAAAAAAAAAGAAGAAGAAGAAAAGACCTTATAGATGTGTGCTGATAGGATGGATGACCATTGAGGCGAAATGGTCGTTAGTGGTAACCTCAGGTGAACCTGCCACACCGTAGTTTTATAACACCTACATAGGCAGTCAGTGCCCTCTATCTGGGTGGACTGTACAGAACCCAAGCTGTTTGTGGGAATGCATGTGGATCCCAACTAAGACGAAAGAAATATCTTCATGTTACGGGTGGGTCATTAGCAGTCACCAAAACCCTCTGGAACTGCACCAGGAAATTGAACTTTGATCATTGTTGAAAGGCACAATCTTGTCAGAATGTCTTTGTTGTGGAGTAGAAAAACACGATACCCTCAGCTACCATAAGGCCTTGTAAGTTGTAGGGACATCATGGACATTGACACTGCTGAACTGAAAAAGTAGTGGGGAATCGGAAGCATAACAGAAGAGAGGAATTTGATGATGTAAGTGAATGGTGAACTGTAGAGAACTGTTGCCTTCAGCGTAACATTCAGTTGGCTATCCTAGAACTCATCAAGGTTTTATTTATTATACTAAAAGTAAAACTTTAGGTACCCAATCTAATGTGGTGCTACAAATGCCAATGGTGTGGTAACACCACAGGAAAGACACCTTCAAAGCCACGACATTATGTTCAGTGCCAGACTTCTGTCTAAATTGCTCAGATAGTCAGCTGCTAGGAACAGGCATTGCGTGGTATTTTTAGAAGAAACGAAAATTAAAAAAATTATGTTGGTCATTAAAATTTCCTGTACTGAGAAAGAAATAACATAATACCTTGCAACCTCCTCTGTTCTGCATCTACATTCATACTCTGCAGGCCACCTAATGGTGCCCGACAGAGGGTAACTTGTACGAATGTTAGTCATTTTCTTTCCTGTTCCACTTGCAAACAGAGTGAGGGGAAAATGACTGTTCATATGCTACCATACGAGTCCTAATTTCTTTTAAATTGTCTGTGCAGTCCATATGTGATGCTATGTTGGTGGCAGTAGAATTGTTCTGCAGTTGGCTGCAGATGCTGATTCTCTAAGTTCTCTCAGTAGTGTTTCGAGAAAAGAATGCCAGCTTTCCTCCGGGGATTACCATGTGGGTTCACGAAGTATCTCTGCAATACTTTCATGTTGATTGAACCTACTGGTAACAAATCTACCGACACGCTTTTGAATTGCTTTGATGTCTTCCTTTAATCCATCCTGATGTGGATCCCAAACACTCTAGCAGTACTCAATAATGGGTCTCACAAGTGATCTATACACTATTGCCTGCCCCCCCTCCCGTTTCCAGGGAAGAGAATGTTTTTATCACTTATATGAATGATATTCCATAACAGAATATTTGTTTGTAACCTATATAAAATCAGGTCACAGATATCAGGATATTTAGACTCAAAACTAAAGAAAATCCACTTCCGAACAACACTGTCTTCCATGCTCATGTGCAGTCAGGTGTCTGCTTATATGAACATGGTCTCCTATATAACGGACTTGTAAGAACTTTACAGTTAGTTGACTAGTTTTTGAAGCGATTGTCTCTGAAGCTGGGCGTTTTGCTTTGAAATGCAATTTTGACGTTATTTTTGAATAGACTCGTCATTGATTTTGAAGGATATTATTGCGTTTTACTTAATAACGTGTACACATTTTATGGAAGCTTTAATGCTGCTTGGAAGTCCATGTTCAAAAGAAATGGACTTGGCTGTCTTTTAATCTAGGTACCTTAAATATCCTGTTAAATCATTGGGTCTTATCAATTGGTATGAGCCTCTTATGGTGGCTGTGAACCAGCACGCAATTAAGTTTTGCCATTTCATTCCCCCCCCCCCCTTTTTGTCATCTCCGCCTTTTGTGGTGCTACAATAAATGCAGAACACCATGTATTAAGAGATACAGTCTAAATGTGTGTATTTTTAAACAGTGGAGACATTGGGCCATAGTGTGTAGATGGAGGGGGGGCGGGGAGGAGAGAGAGAGAGAGAGAGAGAGAGATTGTCTACATCTGACAAAGGACTTAGTATTTTAGCTTACAGTGTCAAACAGTCTTCTTTCAGTGTGCCTGTTTGCCACCAAGCACCTCCCATATGTGGTGAGTAGTAATCTATCTTTTTGATATGTAATTATCAGTTCCCTTAATTCTACTATAGAGTTTCTTATTGGAACACATAAAAAACTGAGCAGTTGTTGTGGTGAAAAACTACTATAACAACCTTAACTGGTTGCTTTCCAATTTTTTAATAAAAGAAGGAAGACTGACTAGTGATACCATTATTCAATATGTGTGGGCCATTTAAACATAATACTTTCTTCTTATTGCAGGAAATGGAAGTTGGATCCAAATGATAGTCGGCGTGCTATGGCTAAATTGTACAATGCTGCAGAGCAGTGCAAACACATTTTGTCCACAATGAGTACAGCTCATTGATTTATTGAGTCTTTGTGTGAAGGAACAGACTTTAGCTACAATGTTACAAGAGCACGATTTGAAAATTTGATTAGTGCAGCTGTGAAAATGTGCACTGCCCCCATAGAAGAAGCACTGAGCCAAGCAGGTATCGATTGCAGAGACATAAACAAGGTGAGTCATCTGGTAGAGTTACTACCATTTTACAACATTACCCTTTCTCCATCCCTTCCCCAGTCCCTCATACCCTTCCATGCCCCCAACCCTCCCATTTACCATTCCCTTTTGCACTGTGTAACAATTCTGAGTCAGGTGTTTCTTCTTGTGATAATGCTCATGTTCTATTTCTTATTTTTTATTTTATTTTATTATACTGTATTGCTCTTCTGTGTCAGTGATTCAAGGCTATGACCATAGCATCATACTTTCAGGTGAATTTTCAAGCTCTATGTCTACATATGTACTCGGCAAGCCATCTTATGGTGCATGACAGAAGGTACCTTGTACCAACACTAATCATTTCCTTTCCTGTCCACTTGCAAATAGAGCAAGGGAAAAAGCAACTGTCTACGTGCCTCTATATGAACTGTAATATCTCTTATCTTATTGTCATGGTCCTTAAGCAAAATGTACTACATTGATGGCAGTAGAATCATTCTTCAGTCAGCAGCAAATGCTGATTCTCTGACTTTTCTCAATAGTATTTCACAAAAAGAATGTGGTCTTCCCTCCAGGGATTTCCATTTCAGTTCACGAAGCACCTTAGTAATAATCATTTGTTGATCGAACCTACTGGTAACAAACCAAGCAGCCTGCCTGTGAATTGCTTCGATGCTTCCTTTTATGCGACCTGGTGGGGATCCCAAACACTCGAGCAGTACTCAAGAATGAGTTGTACTAGTATTCTATACTTGGTCTCCTTTATGGATGAACCACACATTCCACACGATATTAGGCAAGTGTACTAGTTTCTTTGGCTCTTCATTGTATGTCACAGATGCAAGGTTGTTGTGGTGGTGGTGGTGGTGGTGGTGGTGGTGGTGATGGTGATTTTACATTATTCTCCAGTCTTTTCACTTACCTATGTTTCCTGTTAGGAAACACTGTGTGTGTGTGTGTGTGTGTGTGTGTGTGTGTGTGTGTGTGTATGTATGTAAATTCTCAAAATATGTGAATGCATAATGTTTGCCTAAAAGAACAGACACCACAGTGCAGAATCTGCAGCTATGAAAAATTATATGTAAATTGAAGGGGGATAACTGCTGTCAGCTGCCGCAGGACGTTAAGTGGAATTGGTGGCGATGAGCGAAAATGTGTACTGGACCGAGACTCAAATCTGGGCTCTCCTGCATACTAGACAGGTGCAGTAACCACTGAACCATCCGGGACACAGTGTGAAATTTAAACTTCTGTGATTTCTCCAAATAAATGTAGGCAAATGCCAGAACAGTTCCCTTGAAAAGGATGTGGGCGATTTCGTTCCCGATACCTGCATACACTGAGCTCGTACTCTCACTTCCTTGTCATTGGTGGGCTATAAGACCCTAATCTTCACTTCTTCTTTTATTTACCATGAATATTGCTGTCTAGTGTATACCAGCAGCAAGTGCAAGGCAAATAAATGAGAATATTAGTTCATATGTCTTAGCTGCTTCAGTTCAATTGTCAAGATTTTCAGCTCCGATTAGTCTGTCGCAAGCTGTGCTGCTGTATGTAAGAAAGCAAAATGAGTGAACTCTGGAAGCACTCAGTATTTTTAGATATGTTGGTCACAGAATATGGGAAGTAGGCAGAACTTAAGAGCTCTTTTTTTTTTTATAGTGCATTTTGCCTGGTCTCAAGTTGATTATGGTTGTCTGATGTGTCAGTATGCTCAGTCATTCTAGATGAAAACCTGTGAAACAGTCAATCATGCAGAAATAGTGTTGGCCACCAAACCTTTTATGATCAGCTCCACTGTATGCTCTGAAGCTAGCAAACCACCTCTTGTAATTGCATAGCAGCTCATCATGGTGTGAGAAGATTATAAAGTTTCCTCAGTGCAGAAGACACAGGCACACCATATCGTCGGTCACCCATTGACAGAAAAACACACTGAATAACAATTTGTGAGCACGTATCGAGCCTTTGGAATACATAGAAGTCAGGGGAAGCTCATGGAGGCCAGACGGATTGAACTTTAAAAAGGTAAGTAGGTTATTAGTAAATGTTACTACATGCGACATAAGAGGGTGAACCTTCCATCTACTAGCCACAATTACAAGAATTGTGCAGTTAAACATCTCACATACAAAGTTGTAATTGCCGCATGTGCCTTTAGAGTTGTTACCAATGCAGAATGTAAAATTTATTAATCAAACTCTAGAACCTGACCTAATCCATTCCCTGGAATGATTTATTGCTGTGCAGGAAGGGGTCATTTCAGCCAAGCACTTAATGCAACACGTAGAGCATTTCAGAGAAGGATGACGACATATGACAATGATTGTGAGTGCTGCAGTACCAAGTGCTACAGTGGCTCTGACTCTGGTGCGTGTAGCTTTTATTCTTTTGAGGTGGAGAGCCAGTCATCAGCATAAACCACCAATACTCCAGGTTTTAGTAGACTAGATCCATAGAGCATAAGAGAAAGTGAGAGTATAACTTTGTAGTGTGAATGTAGAGTAGGTGTAAATTTAGGAGTAAGAGAAAAGGAAGCACTGGGACAAGCCATGAAGGTTTAAATTGCCAGAAGTGAAAACAAGTGCAAAAAGAAGACTTCTAAGCAAATAGCAATAAGCAGCTTAGTAAGAAAGATTTGATGCCGTATCTAACACGTCAGCAACTTGCTAGTTGTTTTGGGTATAAAATTTATTTGTAATTTGTACAAACAAGTAGTGTGATATGAAAATGGTGCGTCTTGTTCGTGTGCGTGTGTGTGTGTGTAAGGGGGGGGGGGGGGGGGGGGCGCTTGTAAAGTAGTATAACACAATATAGTTAGCCTTTCTCAAATTCAAGGAAGCCATCGAGGCAACTATTTAATATCGGAAGAATTTTTTAATTAATATTGTATTTAACTTTTCTTGCAATATAAGACACACAGATAAATAACATTTACACTACCAGAAAAAAACTTTAATAATGAATGTAAAGTACATTCTTTTTGAAGCATGCAGAAATTTTTTAGATCTTCACTAATTTGTTAGGTCCTTTCTCTCCTAAATTATTTCTTAATTTTGACCAAACAAGCCAGTAGGTGGAGAAGATCCTCTCAATGGATGCAGTGCTAGCAGGGCAAGAAAAGGGGCCTAATAAAGTAATTGTAACAATGGGTTACATTTTGAATAAGTTAATAATAGGAATTTTAATTGAACTATTGTCAATGTGAAAAACAGAAAAAAACAATAAAACCCACAAAAACTAAATTTGACCCACTGGGTTGGATTTTTTTTTTAAATACCCATGTTTATCTCAACTCTCATGTATGGCCATATTAGAGTAAATCTGAGCAGTGCATTGCCACAGCTATGAAAGCAGGCGAGCACGGGATGTTGTCACTGTAATAATTCAACAAGGCCAGTGCAGTGTTTTGATGTAGGTTAGCTTGTTGAAACAGTGAACTCAGCAGTACTGCATATACTAATGCAGCAAAGGGCAAGGCAGTTGTCCAAACTGACAGTGACAGTGGAGTTTTTGGATACGTGACTGATAGTGCTGCATATGCATGAATGAATGGTGCACTGCTATTGACAATAAGTACAAGTAATTTTTGTAATGGATTTATTCTTAGTCTTGCAGCCGAATTGGGGCGACAGGGTTTTGCCAAATGAGGATACCATGTGGACCTGCCAATAAAAAGTCACTGGTTTGAGGCCACAGATGGACAACAGCTCTATACACTAAGTCCCTCCCCACAATTAGTCCCAATTTGCAGGGGACTACACCAGGTCATCTCCAGTAGCATGGCTGGACCACTGCTCAGAGTGCAGCAGGTATCCACACTAGGCATCTTCACATGGTAGGCATCCCCTACTGTGACTCAGCTGGGTATCAGCCAGGGCCACACAGCATCGTCAAGAACATGCTGCAAACGCTCGGGGCAAAAGCCGCATCAGTATTGTGTGGAATGTGAGCAGCCAGCACAGTGGAATTCAGTGGCCAGCTGGCCACTGATAGAGTCTATCGAGCAGCTGAGATGCCTCAATGTAAGAACTTGTTAGATTTGCAGCTGCCTTTCCTTGGAACCTCTCTGGCTCCCACCTCGCCTCCGTCGCCTGTTTGCATCGTGCTGGCTCATAGCCACTCCACCCTGCACCAGGGAACACTGTAGTTAGCACACTGGATTCATATTCAGAAGGACCAGAATTCAAATCGACATCGAGCCATTCACATTGAGGGTTGTCATAGTCCCTCCCTCTCCCCCTCTGAAATAGATATAGCATTTGCTGGGATTGTTCGTTACAGAAAAGCTTGTCCTATTTCCTTCCTCATTTTGATCATGTCTGTGCTTGTGTTCTCTCTCTCTAATTACAGTGAATGGTACATTGCAATCTATTATCTTCCTTTTCCTTTCTTTGTGGTTTTTGAGAAGGACAATGAGTGCTATTGCATCAGTTGTCACTTTGATTCCATACTAACCTGCAAGCACAAGGCTTCATTTCATATCAGTGTGATTCAAAGGAAGAATTTCACAGTAATTAAATTTCCAGAGATTTCCATGAATTTTGCGTTTAAGCAGGCAAAATATCTGCTTGCCATCTTCTTCCAGCGCAATGATGTGGAGCACATTTGGTAATGCACAATTCATCAGTTGTCATTTATAGAGTCTACTTTTCACAAATTTTTAATCCTGAAAGTGGTTCTTCATGTCAGAAGGTGACACTGGCATTGACAGACAGTCTGTCACTCCCTTGCCATTCCTAAAGCAGTTGACCTGATCTTAAACATATTTTATGTTGGCATCTTCTATACTGTTGCTGTTTTCCCCAATCTGTAAGACATGGTGTATACGACCCGGGACAACCGGGAGATCTGGGAAAAACCCGGGAATTTGTTCATCCAGGAGAAAACCAGGAAAAACCAGGGAATTTTTTAGAATTCTGGAAATTTTTCGTTGTTTTAGTTTCCAGTTAAATTTGTGTAACTTTGACTGGTAAGAACCAATACTCTAACAAAGGATATTACTGTATCCCACTACTCCAGAATAATACTGCAGCATTAAAACATGAACGAGAGAAAAAAATGAAAATAAAACTTAAATTGCAAACGAAATGCGCCATATAAATTAACACAGTGCACGTACAAGCGTCTGTCAACAGCAAAATGTGTTAAAGGCTGTAGGAAGACTATGCAATGCTTCATAACAACGAATTGCCTGCGATGAGTGTGACGTCACAACTGTTTAAATTAGATTCATTTAAGTAGTTACGAGCGGGCTCGTGCACACACGTATGAGTAATACCCTCTCCCGCTTCTGGCTACAGAAATGTGGCTGTTGGCTGTGCAAGCAGCAGTAGCAGCAACCAGTCACATGGGGTACCTGGAAAAAATTTACTGGCGCGCCCAAGCTGCCACATTCACGCGTGCGCAGCAGTCCTGGATCTGGTGGAGGGTGGAGGGGGGGGGGGGGCGGCAAACAGTTGTATCTGAACCGGGCAACAGTTGTGGGGGGAGAGGGCAGATTCATATTCTTGAGGGGGAAAAAACCTTTTACAAAGCACCTAACATCCAGCGCACATCGGTCTGTCGATTGTTCATATGATTTTGAAATGCACCTCTGCTGATTTTTGGACATTTTTGAACACATTCTAAGTTGATTTTTGAATGCGTGCATAGTGTACATGATATCTCTGCCAGGGGAATCCTCATCACATCTAGACATGAACTTTCCTCCAGACAAAACGGGACGGGGCTATACGAGCTGAGCGGAATAAAGCCGAACCGGTGAATGCCAACTGCTGCTTGTTTATGTGGTTGATTTGGTTTGCAAATGTTCAGCGTTGTTATAATTACTAGCGAAATCCATAGATTCAGATTACCAGAGTTGAAATAAATGACTAACAGGAATAACAGGTAAGAAAGTTTATGTATTACCTTCTCGGTGTATCCAAGAAAGTGAATTTTGACGGAAAATTTTTGGCCACATCACTACATTAGACAGGGCCAGTTGTAGTCACGAGCTAGCAGCTGCTTAAGTTCCATTCTAGGAGTAGTGCGGAAAATGCATTGTACGAACACATACTAACACCTAACCGGAGAATAATCGCTGGATAACTAAACCAGTGATTGTGGCAGGGTTAGTAAAGTTAAACGGAGAATGAGTTTTGACAGTAGTAGGAATAGTTACAGAGTTAGTGATGACAAGATTGTTTGTTAGTACGAGGAAGGAGAAGAAATGGGGACATCACACAAATTATGGAAGAATATGACGATTCCAAATTCATAAAAAAATTTTATTCTCGTGCATGAAACTGGAGCATATGAATGAAATTTGAAACTAGTTCCTAACATAAAGCTTTTTGATTGTAGTAGGAAAATAGATATTTTGTGTTGCTACTTCGTGAATTATATTGCTGTAATATAAAAATGATCATTATTTCCGAAAACAGTCTTCCTTATTTGGTGTGTGTTACAATTGCTGCAGTATTGGAATGGCCTATTTCATTTTATCCAGGAAACAGTGACAAAACAGATGTAGTTAGATTGAGAAACCACACCATTCTTGGGTACTATTTGTATTAACAGCTTTTTCAGTATTAGACGACATTTCGATTTATCATGTAGCAAAATGTTTGACAAACTTTGATGAGGTAATAGCTCTTTCGCAGAAAGGAAAGCACACCATGTAAAGCTGTAGCAAGATTAGAGAGAAAAATCACTAGGACCTAAGGATTGAAGAAATGTGTACTGTCTTGCATGTCTCTTGTCTTTACTGGTTTTAGGTATCCTATATTTAATTTTATGTCACACAGAAGAGCAAGTTATTAGCTAATAGGTAATAAAGAGTCCTGATTTTGTGAATAGTTCTCGTTCTCCTGGTTACAAATAATCCCATCCAGTATTAATTGCATTGCATGTTTTTTAAAAATAAGAGGGGCAGAATATCAAACTGACTGACTGGGAGAAGGAGAGACACTACAGGAATTTTAATTTCCACAGTCCTGAAATAGTTTGATGGGATCCGTTACAAAATATACACCTTTGAGTTACACAGAGCGAAATACAGTGATCTGTGGTATAAGAATGTTGTTTGAAGAGGCGTGGCACTGCACTTCGGCACACTTAAGACCAAATAACATCTCTTACATTTCCTCTCAGATATATGTTTTATGTATCAGACTCTTCAGAAAGATGTGCGCTACAAAATGAACTTTTTTGAAAATTTTTTTTTTTTTTTTTATGTGTGCAGAGCAGTCTGAGCTATAGTGGAGGGTCTCTACGTGACACGTGTTTACGTTTAGTGATTTTTGTGTTTCCTCTTCGTTTACTGCTTTCACGTCAAATGAAAACAAGACAGATTTCTGTGGTTGGGAGCTATCAAGTGAATTAAAATACATTCACATAATTATGGTAGGCCAAAATGTGTTACTAGTTTCAGAATTTATTTTATTTCCACCTTTCTGACAGTCAAGCATTAATCACCTTGCAGAACAGTGTAGTTATTTTTGTCGGTTTTCTAAAGAAATTTGGCTTTTATTAAGCTTTCCTGCTGATGCAGTAAATTTGACACGCAGTGTTTAATTCCACTCCATTGGCTAGTTTCAACTGTTCACTGCATTTCAAGTGCACGATTCCATCTTCTAGCACGTACGGAATTATGCCATAATAAAGATCCAAACATGAGATAATACAGTACTGGTACTCCAAGAAAATTTACATCCTGAAAACCACACTGAAAAGCTTAATATGAGGTTGAGGCCTACATCATTGGGAATCTGGACATGCGAATGTGCGCTTTAAGTCAAACTATGCTTTTTAGTATGGTTCACGAACTTCCGATGCTCTTGGTGTGTCCTCTGATGTCTTGTTTCTCTTATGACATAATGTAAGAAAGATCTTTTAATGTTTTAAATGTACAAACATACGGGCTTCCTACGTCGCCGTAGCTGTGCAAGCGTGGTGACGCCTCTTATCTGGTGCTCTCTGGCAACTGCTGAAATGAATCTATTTTTAACAGGTCGCAGTAAAATATTGAGAATTGCGGTTCGAAAAGCGATATTTTCAAAGTAAATTTCCTTTTACGCAAAAGGAACTATGTGCAAGAATGTACAATGAATTTCTTAAATCGCAGAGTGTTTGCTCTCATTTAAAAATCAACTCTTTGATGACGAGCCATTTAGAAGAATTTTGAGCCCAGAAGATCAGAGATTTATGTCGGTATTAAAAATTTTACTGGCGTATTTGTGTGATGTATCTTAAAGTGGAACATGCACTAAACAGATCAACATTATATGTGAAAGCTTAGCTTCTCCTGTAGCTTATTAATATTCGAGACAAATATTCTATGTGAAAGCTTTGCTTTTCGTGTAGCAACACTATGGATATTAACTTAAGCCATCAACTTTTCCTTTGGTGGAATTCGAATTTATACTTTCTTAATACAAAAATATGCAGCATACATGTTGCTGCCCAGAACGTGTTTTTTTCCCCCTGAGTTTCATTTTGTAAAGTGCTGAGAAATTCTATGCTGCTGTATAAAACCATATCCGTTGAAAGGATTGACAAGTTTTACAGTTCTGACGGAAAGTATAATGTCACTTAACAGGGAAAAAGTGTATTTTCACACGGGAGAAAATGTATTTTTCACTGGGAGATCCAGGAATTTTTTCTCCTTGTCCCCGTATACACCCTGTAAGAGATCTGTGTGTTCCATAATTGTTCTATTCCAATGTTATAAGACTTATTCCACTGTCTACAGTAGATACCCTGTGGAGAGTTTGCTGTGTGAATGCCATGACATGTATCAAAATGGTCATGTGCACTGATGTACATCCAGCACACATTGACACTGATATAAAGGAAAATTGGCTGCTCTTTTGGCTAGGCCATGTACCTTTTGTAGCTCATACAGTATATTCTGTATATTGTGTCTTTTGTGATGTACGTAGATTGCTGGGCTTCGTTTAGAAGGAAGATATCAACTCAAACTAACATTTATTTGTCTTGTAAAGTAGTTTTTTCTGTCAGATTTATATCTTTTGTGTTTATATTTTGAGATGTCTTACACATGAAGCTGTTCTCATCCTTATTGGTAACAGGTATAGTTGATTTGAAATAAATTTGTGATTGACTGTTCAGTGAGTCAAAATATGGGGAAGAGGCATCATACAATTGTTGTTCTTTGTTGCACTGCACATGCTTATTGTGATGCTGTCTCTAGAGAGCATGAGGATTTATAAGTGATACCATACTGCAAATTGTCTAGCATTGCTGCTGCTCCTCCATTGACTCACTTGTGAAACACAAAGCTGTTTCTGTCAAACAAAGTGTGCTACTTTACATATCATTTCACCTCTGTTATGATCTCTTCAAATACTAGTGTCTCCGTTTTCTTGTAATGAAGACGAAATACAAATTGAAGCAAACCGTTCTCTTATTTTTGTACAGCAAGTAAATGAACGATCTCTCATCATCCATTTGCACTTTTTGTACATCATCCACCTTTAATATACGTCCATGATTCTGCCTGAGATTTTGTATAATGTTTGTATGAGATTTGTCTTAGTGGATGGCGCACTATTGTTTTCCAGCATTTGTATACAAGAATTCGTTTCCTGACGGATGCATCATTGTAGCACCTGGTTATTGAAATATATTGTTCTGTGTCAGTTTTGGGACAGAATGATCCATAAAGTGAAACAGCATGACTCTGTTATAGTTATGCTAAATAGCTTACAAATTACTGACAGATTGCTACTTACCGTAAGCATTGTGGCCCGAGATGCTGGAAATGGTGGCTGTGTGTGTGTGTGTGTGTGTGTGTGTGTGCTGTGGCCAAAAGCTATAAGTGAGTGTCTTTTAATTGTGTTGTCTGCAACTTGTTGTTTCTTCTTCACAGTAAGTAGCAATCTGTCTTTTCCTACATTGCTGATATTCTTTTCTGGAGTTTCCATTGTTTGATTACACATTACTGAATTGTTTAAGAATTACTATATTGACGAGAGTAAGATTTATGTTACTAGTTACATAAGCTCCCACTTGTATGTCTATTTAACTTTTCAGACCTTTTCTTATTTCTACTAATGTTATGGGTGTACTACAGAATTGTGAAATATTTCTTTTAGGTGCCCCTGTGCGGTGGATCTGCGAAAATCCCGATAATTCAGCAATCTGTCTCAGAAATGTTTCCCAATTCAGAGTTATTATGTAGTGTAAATCCTGATGAACTGATTGCCCTGGGTGCTGCGAAGCATGGTAGTTATCTGAAAGAACCATTTGACCCAGGTTGTGATCATCTATCATATGATATCCCAGTTGTAACAAAATCAATTTTTATGAAGGTAAGGAACTCAGTTAGTGTAGTTCTGATTTAGTCCTATATCATCACATGATCTCCTTGTGAAGATCAGCAGTTAGGAACTTCTTGAGTGGCTTTGAATGGTTGGTGTGCGTAAATACTTTTATTATTATTATTTCTTTACTTTCTCAGACGTTAAGTCTGGTTAAAAATGGGACGTGACGCGGACCTTGATCAAGCGTCACTACCTTTTAACTGTACGGTATATGTTATATTGCATTTAGGAACTTTCGGGTAATTGAACATGTATCAATAATTACGGATTTCTGTAATTGTATATATAAGTTTGGATGTAGCTGTGTTGTATTGATGTAATGGTGGATATTGTGTGGTATGACTCCTGTAGTTGATAGTATAATTGGTATGATGTCAACTTTATTCTGATGCCACATGTCCTTGACTTCCTCAGCCAGTTGGATGTATTTTTCAATTTTCTCTCCGGTTTTCTTTTGTATATTTGTTGTATTGGGTATGGATATTTCAATTAGTTGTGTTAATTTCTTCTTTTAGTGGTGAGTATGATGTCAGGTTTGTTATGTGTTGTTGTTTTGTCTGTTATAATGGTTCTGTTCCAGTATAATTTGTATTCATCATTCTCCAGTACATTTTGTGGTGCATACTTGTATGTGGGAACGTGTTGTTTTATAAGTTTATGTTGTAAGGCAAGCTGTTGATGTATTATTTTTGCTACATTGTCATGTCTTCTGGGGTATTCTGTATTTGCTAGTATTGTACATCCACTTGTGATGTGATCTACTGTTTCTATTTGTTGTTTGCAAAGTCTGCATTTATCTGTTGTGGTATTGGGATCTTTAATAATGTGCTTGCTGTAATATCTGGTGTTTATTGTTTGATCCTGTATTGCAATCATGAATCCTTCCGTCTCACTGTATATATTGCCTTTTCTTAGCCATGTGTTGGATGCGTCTTGATCGATGTGTGGCTGTGTTAGATGATACGGGTGCTTGCCATGTAGTGTTTTCTATTTCCAATTTACTTTCTTCGTATCTGCTGATGTTACATGATCTAAAGGGTTGTAAAGGTGGTTATGAAATTGCAGTGGTGTAGCCGATGTATTTATATGAGTGATTGCTTTGTGTATTTTGCTAATTTCTGCTCGTTCTAGAAAGAATTTTCTTAAATTGTCTACCTGTCCATAATGTAGGTTTTTTATGTCGATCAATCCCCTTCCTCCTTCCTTTCTGCTTAATGTGAATCATTCTGTTGCTGAATGTATGTGATGTATTCTATATTTGTGGCATTGTGAACGTGTAAGTGTATTGAGTGCTTCTAGGTCTGTGTTACTCCATTTCACTACTCCAAATGAGTAGGTCAATATTGGTATAGCATAAGTATTTATAGCTTTTGTCTTGTTTCTTGCTGTCAATTCTGTTTTCAGTATTTTTGTTAGCCTTTGTCTATATTGTTCTTTTAGTTCTTCTTTAATATTTGTATTATCTATTCCTATTTTTTGTCTGTATCCTAGATATTTATAGGCATCTGTTTTTTCCATCGCTTCTATGGAGTCACTGTGGTTATTCAATATGTAATCTTCTTGTTTAGTGTGTTTTCCCTTGACTATGCTATTTTTCTTACATTTGTCTGTTCCAAAAGCCATATTTATATCATTGCTGAATACTTCTGTTATCTTTAGTAATTGGTTGAGTTGTTGATTTGTTGCTGCCAGTAATTTTAGATCATCCATGTCTAGCAAATGTGTGATTTTGTGTGGGTATGTTCCAGTAATATTATATCCATAATTTGTATTATTTAGCATGTTGGATAGTGGGTTCAGAGCAAGACAGAACCAGAAAGGACTTAATGAGTCTCCTTGGTATATTCCACGCTTAATCTGTATTGGCTGTGATGTGATGTTATCTGAATTTGTTTGAATATTAAGTGTGGTTTTCCAGTTTTTCATTACTATGTTTAGAAACTGTATCAATTTAGGATCTACTTTGTATATTTCCAATATCTGTAGTAACCATGAGTGGGGTACACTATCAAAGGCTTTTTGGTAATCAATGTATGCGTAGTGTAGCGACCTTTGTTTAGTTATAGCTTGATATGTCACCTCTGCATCTATTATCAGTTGCTCTTTACATACTCGTGCTCCTTTGCAGCAGCCTTTTTGTTCTTCATTTATAATTTTGTTCTGTGTTGTATGTGTCATTAATTTCTGTGTAATGACTGAAGTTAATATTTTGTAGATTGTTGGTAGGCATGTTATGGGGCGATATTTAGCTGGGTTTGCTGTGTCTGCTTGATCTTTAGGTTTCAGATAGGTTATTCCATGTGCAAGTGTATCAGGGAATGTGTATGGGTCTGCATTGTAACTGTTAAATAATTTAGTTAGATGTGAATGTGTTGAGGTGAACTTCTTTAGCCAGTAATTTGCTATTTTATCATTTCCAGGGGCTTTCCAATTGTGTGTAGAATTAATTGCTTGGGTGACTTCATGTTGCAAAATTATCACTTCAGGCACTTGTGGTATCATCTTGTATGTGTCTGTTTCTGCTTGTATCCATCGTGCATGCCTGTTATGTTGTACCGGGTTTGACCGTATGTTGCTCCAGAAGTGTTCCATGTCTGTTATGTTTGGTGGATTGTCTATTTTAATGTGTGTGTTATCTATTGTCTGGTAAAATTTCTTTTGGTTTGTGTTGAACGTTTGGTTTTGTTTCCTTCTATTTTCCGTTTTTTTGTATCTTCTAAGTCGTTTGGCCAATGCTTGTAATTTCTGCTTCTTTTCATCTAATTGCTCTATTGCTTCTTGTTGTGAGATTTTACCTAACCTTTTTCGTTTTTTGTCTGATATTTCATTTCTTATAAATTGTGTTAGCTGTCCGATGTCTTTTCTCAGTTTTTCTATTCTGATCTGTAGCCTGTGTTGCCATGCTGGTTTTGTGGGTTTCTTCTGTGTATTGGTTTGTTCTGATCTCTGCCTAGTGTGTATATTTAGTGTAGTGAGTGGTCCTATATAAACCAATAGTTGTAACTCTTCCATAGTTGTATTTTCATTTATTTTGTTGTGTATGATTTTGTTGATAGTTTTTATTGTTGTTTCGACTTGTGGGTTATTTGGCGGTCTATGCAAGAATGGTCTGATGTCTGTATTTGTGTCTTTGTATTCTATATATGTCAGCTGAAATTTCTCTTCTATATCTAACACGTGTGTCTCTTCGTGTTCTATTTGTGCTTGTTCTGGTGGCTGTCTTAAGATTTCGTTTTCCTCTGATTGTTTAATTGATGCGTGTTGGTCTTTGTTTGTTTGCTCTGGCTTTTGTTGAAGTTTGGAGAACAAACCTTCACCAAGGAGTCAAAAAGTATATTGCTCCCTCCTACGTATATCTCGCGAAGAGACCATGAGGATAAAATCAGAGAGATTAGAGCCCATACAGAGGCATACTGACAATCTTTCTTTCTACACGAACAATAAGAGACTGGAATGGAAGGGAGAACCCGATAGAGGTACTCAAGGTATCCCCCGCCACACACAATCTGGTGTCTTGCAGGGTATGGATGTAGATGTAGATATTACTATATAACTAATTCCTTGAATATAATAGAGGGAAACATTCCACGTGGGAAAAATATATTTAAAAACAAAGATGATGTGACTTACCAAACGAAAGCGCTGGCACGTCGGTAGACACACAAACATGCACACAAAATTCTAGCTTTCGCAACCAGCGGTTGCTTCGTCAGGAAAGAGGGAAGGAGAGGGAAAGACGAAAGGATGTGGGTTTTAAGGGAGAGGGTAAGGAGTCATTCCAATCCCAGGAGCGGAAAGATTTACCTTAGGGGGAAGAAAAGGACAGGCACACACTCGCGCGTACACACACACATATCCATCCGCACATACACAGTCACAAAACTGTGAGACTGTGTATGTGCGGGTGATATGTGTGTTTGTGCGCACGAGTCTATACCCCTTTTTTCCCCCTAAGGTAAGTCTTTCCGCTCCCGGGATTGGAATGACTCCTTACCCTCTCCCTTAAAACCCACATCCTTTCGTCTTTCCCTCTCCTTCCCTCTTTCCTGACGAAGCAACCGCTGGTTGCGAAAGCTAGAATTTTGTGTGCATGTTTGTGTTTGTTTGTGTGTCTATCGACGTGCCAGCGCTTTCGTTTGGTAAGTCACATCATCTTTGTTTTTAAATATAACTAATTCCTTGATGTGATAACAATCCATTTTTATATTTCAAGAAGAAAACTTAAGTTCACATTGTCATAAACAAGGGTATTTCATATAAGGAGCTAAAAAGCTAATAATTATAGTGGAAAACTAGTTGAAATGGAATTGTTGAAATTTACATCACATAAAGAACTTAAACTTTAGGATTAAAGACCACTCGATGAAAAGCAGAAGTGTTGGGATGTTGACAGGCACAGACAAAAGAAATAACACTTGCAGACTTTTGTAGTTATCCATTGAAGAGTTAGAGTATAACACACACACACACACACACACACACACACACACACACACACACACACACACACACACACACACACAAAAAAATAGACTAATGGTGCCAATGCTGTTTTGCGGCAGATGCAGTGGTTGTGATGGGGGTAGAACATGCTGGGTGCTTGGATTGGGCCTTGGTCTGCCACAGGGATATAATCCCTGTGTCATGGGGTTGGGAGTTAGGGTTGGCATAGGGATGGGCTAGGCTGTTCTGTAGTTTGGGTGAGCGACAGAACACCACTTTAGGAGGGATGGGAAGGATCTCTGGTAGGATGTCCCTCATTTCAGAGCAGGATGAGATATAATCATAGCCCTGGCGATGGATATGGTTCCATTGTTCCAGCCAGGGTGATGCAGGTTCACAAGGGAAGTGCTGCTTTGTAACTGACTTGTAGGGATTGTGGTAGGATTGGGGATGTGTGAGGCAATGGCACAGTAAATATGTTTGTGGACTAGGTTTGGGGATGGGGGTTGTATCATGTGTCTGTGAAAACCGTTGTGAAGGCTTCAGCATGTTGAGCAAGGGGGTTCTCACCACTGCAGATATGTCATCCTTGGGTGGCTACACAGCATGCGAGAGATTTTTTCTTGTGAAAGGGATAACAGCTGTTGAAATACAAGTATCGTTGGTGGTTAGTCAGTTTAATGTGGACAGAAGTGTGGATGGAGCCATCAGAGAGGTGGATGTCAGCATGCAGGAAGGGTACACGTTTCATAGAGAAGGACCAGGTGAAACGTAGGGGAGGAAAAGGCGTTAAGGTTGTGAAGGAATGTAGATAAGTTTCAACCCCACCCCCACCCCACTGAACCTAGTCAATGAACAGATTTCCTGTGCCATATCCTCACACACCCTCAATCCTTCCACCACCCCAAAAATCAGTTACAAAGAACCGCCCCCTTTGTCACCCAGTATCACCTTGGACTGGAACAACTGAAATATACCTTTCCCCGGAGCTTTGATTATCTCTCATCCTACGCTGAAATGAGGGACATTCTATCCAAGATCTTTCCTACCCCTCCTAAAGTAGTGTTCTGTCACCTATCCACCCTACACAACATGCTAGTCCATCCCTATGCCACTCCCAACCACTTGACACAGGGATTATATCCGTGTAGCAGACAAAGCTGCAAAACCTGCCTAATCCATCCACCCTGCACCACCTCCTCCAGTCCTGTCACAGGCATTTCCTACCCCATCAGAAGCCAGGCAACCTGTGAAAGCAGCCATTACTCTGCTGCAAACGCAGGACAATCCTTTATGTCAGTATGACTACCAAGCAATAGTTGCAGATGAGTCATCTTGAAAACACATCATCCAGTCCCATAATCATCCTGGCCTCATTATTTGGTAACCCACTGCCCCTGCACACTTCAACTAACATGCCCCAGGGGGCTCAGAATTCTTCCATGAGTTCGTGCATGGTGCTCACAGGGCCCCAAGTTACTGCAAACCATTCTTCCTTCCTGGGCTGCAGTTCCTTCCCAGTGTCCTTTCATTGCCTTCTCTCCTTCCCCGCTGCCACCTCCTCCCCCTTCCTCGATTATCTTATTTACGTCGACCTGGCTATCTATCTGGTTTCCTGTATTCCTTGCAGTTTTGTTTCCCTCGCTTTTTCTCTTTCATCCTTTTTGGCGTTATTGGTCCCTCTTTGTGGTTTGACCCCACTTCTAAATTTTCTTATATGAATGTGTAGTGTCTGTTCTTTTGAAGCAACAGACACCACACAGATCCCACAGCTGTGAACACTATATGTAATTGGTAGGAGACATTAAGTGGAATCAGCGGCATCAAGCGAAAATGTGTACTGGATCGGTATTTGAGCCCGGGATCTCCTGCTTACTAGGGAGGTGCGATAACCATTGCGACATCCAGGACACAGCATTATCGCAACTGCGTGAACTACTTTGGTACGTCTCATGGCCAATCCACACTCCCGCCAAGCGGTAACTATCTGCAGTCCCTGTCAATTATACTCCCGTCGCTACTCAGTTTCCCACAGGAGGTCAGATGTATTTCATGCATTCACACTGAAGAAAGTGGATCCATTGCCCGTCCAGACTTACGTGAATGCGTAGTGTTTGTTTCTTCAAAAGAACACACACCACGTAGCTACTGCAACTGTGAACACTATTTGTAAATGGAAGGGCGGTCACTGCTGTCAGCTACACAGGGACATTAAGATGATTCCACTTAATGTCCCACTGCAGCTGACTGCAGTTATCCTTCTTCCATTTACATCTAAATTTTCTGTTTGTAGTGTGAGCCATTTGGGGAAGAACTCCCTCCTTAGTGTCTATGGCATGAATTCCTCTGCCCACTTCCCTCCTCGCTTCCCTCCCTGCCGTAGCCCCCCTCCACTTCGATCACCAGCACGTCTAGCCAGCACATGTGGTGGGACTGTTATGTACCCATCTGACTGACCCCCTTGACAACACAGGACACACTTCTGATGCCTGAGCTGTTGCCTCCTCATATGTGCCTAGGAGTGGTTGCTTGTTATTCTGGAGAATCAGAACTCACTGCTATGGCCACCATACCAGATGCTTCTTGTCATGGCTGGGTGGCGTCCATGGGGAGAGCCCCTGATCGAAGTGAGTGGTATCGAGGTGAATACTTTGCACAAGAGGCATATCGAGCTCCAAAAACCTGGCCGTTCTCCTATGGCCGTGTCTTAAAGTAGTAATGTATCATTGAATGCTGCTTCTTATGATTCTGCCACCTTCCCTTCCCTGGCCACACCCTGGGAGGAGGTCTAGGCTCGCCGGCTTGGACTGAAACACCTTCCCTGCTACTGGGTCTGCACTAGGATGTGACAGGGACACATTCACCCCCACAAATCCGCTATTTTTTGTGGAAAATGCAGTTGGGTTCCCTGTCGATCAAAGGTTCTTCTTCCACCAAATCTGCAGCTATTCTTGCTTGTGATCATCTTGGCAATGTCCCGCTGTCTGTTACACATCACCAGTCTCTGAATATGGTCCAGGGAGTCATTTTCCATAGGGGCCTCATCCTTCAAACTGATGAGGAACTGCAGGCTAATCTGGAACAATGGTGTGTTCATTTTGTTTAACATGTGCAGAAAGCTCGTAAAAATGCCCACACCAATATCGCCGCCTTTATTCTGGCTTTTTGGGGAGATACCCTCTCAAGAGTTCAAGGTTATGTGAGATTGGTGTGACGTGAGCCTGTATAGCCTGCCACCCACGAGTTGCTTTTGGTTCTTGGGTTTCAGGCACATGCCTTCCCAATGTACAGCAGACCCTCTATGTGGTGGCTGTGGCCACCCACTTCATGGGGGGAGCCCCTGTGTACTGCTACCTGTGTCTGTAAATTGTCATGACCATCACACTTCGTGCTCACTAGATTGCCCAGCTTACAAGAAAGAAAGGAAGATACAAGACTATAAGTTCCTGGATCGACGATGTGTTGATGTCTTCAATTTTTGCCTCTGTTATATCCTTTCGCCCTCTTATGTGTCTCTTATCAGAGTCCTGCCCCCTCTGCTTGGCCCCTCCCATGTGGTTCTCATGCTCTGCCTTCTGGGTGCCACTCCACCTCCTCGGTCATACAAGTGCCTCCCTTCTTCAGCACCCAAGAGTGACGGGTGTCCCTCCCGTGACCCCTCCTATCAGCATCAGCTACCACAACTCGGCTACAGGACATACAGTCTGTGCTCCCCAAGGTTGCCTCCTCTTTCTCAGTTCTGGATCTTTCAAATCGTGCTCTCCCTCTGTGCTCTGCCCTCCTCAACCTATGAAAGAGAAGAAGAGAAAACATAAATACCAGGACAAGGCCCCCTCCTTCAATGTCTCCTGTAGGTGTCATCTCCCCCGCTCACAACCTGAGTCTGACATCAAATTTATGTGACGTGACTGGCTCCAGCCCATTCAACTCCCATTTCGATACCCGCTCAGTGAGGAACTGTAACGAATACTATCTTCACCTCCCAGAGTTGCAATCCCGTATTGCCTTTCACTCATCAGCTTGTGTTGTTCTTGAGGAATCTCATTTTACTAATGCTCACTCACTGTCTCTTACTGAGTTCTGTGCTTTCTGTCAGAACCAGGTTGGCCCATTGAGGGCTTCTGAGGGTGTCTGCATGTTGGTCTGTATGGATATTGTTAGTACATGGGTCTCATTCATACCACATTGGAAGCGGTTGCCGTTTGGGTCCACTTGGACTCTGCCATCACAGTTTGCAATCTCTATCTCGCTCCCTGCCAGGCCACCTATATCTGCAGCCCTAAATGCTCTCCGGCAACTCAACCCTCCCTTCCTCCTCCTTGGGATTTTAGTGCCTATCACCCTTTGTGGGGCAGTGCTTCTTCATCTAGTCAGGGGTTCCTCCTCGACCAGTTTCTTGCAGACCATGACCTGTGTCATCTTCATGATGGTTCCCCTACTCTTTTAGTGCTGCATGTGGCACCTCTGCCACTGATTTCCTCTCTTCCCCTCTCCTCCTTCGTTCCTGGCCGCCACATGATGACCTCTGTGTAGTGACCATTTCCCGTTGGTTCTCTCATTCCCTCTCCACCTCCTGATGACCAGGTTTCCTTGCTGAGATTTCTGTCATTGTCCTACTTACACACATACACACATAAGTACACATAACAATATCCAAATTGAAGGAAAATTGCAATATATGAAAAAAAATTACACTTTATAAAATATGGAGCAACTTGTACAGTACATGACATATGAACACTTTCTTACCTCTGTCACAACCAAATTAACTGAATGTAGAAATACATAGCAATTTGTTTATAATATTTAAACATTTTGTCAAAAATCAATATTGTCAATACTGCACAAAATGCTGGTGCTGCAATCTGCATTCAAGTTGATTCAGAACTACACGTGATGAGACCTTTCAATGCTTAGATAATATTTTTTTGTATTAGAACCCCTTTTCTTCCACCAACTTTGAGGACTCTTTGCTCGGAGAATAAGTATGGCATGTTGCTGTGGGGACATCAACTTCACACAGAATATGAGAGAAAGAAACATCACAAATATCATTATCAGGCCAATAGGAGGACGGTGATGCATGACCTTACTGTAACATATCCTTCACAAATAACCTTATCAACAATTCCCAAATACCAAGAAGAGTCTCATGCACATGCAGTATAGCAGTTGGGCTGCACAGTGCATTCTGGCCTTAGTGGCAGAAGTGCATCTGAGAAATCATCCACAATACTAAAATCTGTATCACAGCTCAGCCTTTTTGCTCCAATCTCAGTTGGTGATATTGGTACAATGTGATGCATAGATCGTGTTCCAGCAATTGTTTTTGCACTTGGGAAGTGCTGAGAAAGATAATGTCTTGCTTGTACCATTTAATTTTTTGAAACAAAGAGAATTGAAATGCCTTGCAGGTTCTCGTGACAGAATTCAAATACCTGTGAAGCTGTAAGTATTTGATCTTTATAAACTCTTTGCAAACTTGTTTTTGTGACAAGTCTTTCAACACTGCCACCAGTACAATCACAGGGAGATTTGCCATGGCGGGTAGCAAAAAATGACCCACTGCACTGTACGTTGAAGTTGTGTTCGTGGTAGCAGATATTTCTGAAATCCTTACCATTTTTGTATTGTGTAGTACAACCATCAGTGAAATATTCAACATACACAAGATGAATTTCAGGGAATTCACACTTTAAAAAATTCAATACAGTTTCTGAGGCTGGTAAACCAAGGCAACATCATGTTCTAGGTCATCAGAAACAATGCAAATACTTTTTGCATGCAACTGTTTGTCCTTTTTGTAATATACATGGACAGTGTGAAGAGTGCAGCTGCCATTGATCCAATGGTACCCCTGTACTTCATCTTTAACAACAAAATTGAGAGTTTCACTGAAATCCATTAAAGTTAACACTGATTCTTCCTCATTTTCATATAATCAGGCTGTGATTGAGAAATAAGAGTGTGGAGTAATTTTTCAATTTTCTTAGTTTGTCGCAGGATTCTGATAGAGAAGTGATGTGAACAGTTAGTCATTCTATGAGTTGATACCCATTGACTGTATTGAACCATCTCATCAGGAGCATAGTCTTCTATTTCATTTTCTAGGTGAGTTTGAAGCAATGAACTGGTGGGGCATTTTTCACACAGATGAAGCATAAAGACTGTTATTTATATCACATGTTATTATTTTAATTAGATCTTGGTATGTTTCCTAATAGAAATGGAATTTAGAAGCAATTTAACATTTTGGTGGTAAATGCACACACATACGGTATGTGTTCCTGATGATCCTGCAAGCATACATTGTTTTGGTCGAAGAGAAGCAAATTTTGAGAATCATACTTTGCTTTCAGGATAGTTTTTTTTTAAATAGAGAGAATACAGCAAATTTTCTTATGTAGAGAGAATCTGTGCAGGTACTTGTCTTTGTGTTTAACACATACACACACACACACACACACACACACACACACACACACACACACACACACACACACACACACACACACACACACACACACACACACACGAAACACTTAAATCACAGTATGAATGACCATTGCTTTGCCATAATAAAAGCTCTTATTCTTCACTAGTCAGTTCATTCACACAAGTTAGGGCATTATCACATATATCTTGCAGATACTGTCCAAGAAAAGACTGCCTACTTGTACTTTCCATGATGCTTCAGTCATAATACCAATATTTGTCGTAAATAATTCAAAAGATGATTGGTGTAACCTAAAAAGTAATTAATTAATGAAAAATCATTCTATCCCATTGTTTCATTACAAAAGTATTTCACATTATTATTGTAACATTAGGGGACTTACTTTTGTTTTGGAATGAATAGTTAAAAACTGCAACAATTGAATTTTTAACCAATAATTGTCTCTGTGTACAGCTCGGTACAAGAGCTCAGAACTGCATGCTCAGTGGACACGTGACCCAAAATCAAAGGAACTGGATGATGCAATACATATAGTGGCAGCAAAACGGTGTTCTCAGATATGATTTGTTCCCAGGGAAATCCAGCGTAGCCAACTCCAGCAATTTAGTGGTGACATGGTAGTCATCAATTAGCAACTTAAGTGTTTCTTTTACATTAATGTTGGTTTTTACACTTCGCATTATTTCTACAAACTGATTCGTTTTGCATGACATAATGGAATATGTAGTGTGTTCATGGTGTTTGTAAATTTTTCAAAAGTATCTGTGAGGAGGCAATACCTTTAAAAAAAAGCTATAATGTCCATGCATGGATTTTGTTTAAAAGAAATTATTTTCAATTTTTTCTGAGATGTAGATGATGGATATGTACTATAGGAAACATGACTATAAAAATATAAATATTCCTCCTTAACCCTTTAACTGCTCTGGACATATTAATGCGTGTGCCTTTGTACCTGTCCGTGTGTGCTCTGAATGTGTTTACTCGCGCCACCAGTCCTTCTATCTGGTACTGTGAACGTGTCTACGCGTAGGCATGTTCAGAGTACCAGGTAGGAGGACTGGTGGCGTGCATAAACGCGTCCAGAGCAGTTAAAGGCTTAACTAAAAAAAAATATCAAGTTTCCACTGCAAAAACTGTACAAACTATTGCATTTTTAAATTATAAAGGAGCTCGTTTATGAAAGCTTGAATTCCTGAATCTATACAACTTCTTTTTGTGATAAGTGAAAAAGTAATTTACCTACAACATTTACATTTTGAAAATGTGAATATATCTAGGTAAACTTCTGCTACCCAAAATTTCAAGGATTTGCTTGTCAATGGGTGTCATTTCCTAAAAGTTCTGGATGATTTGATGGGGAATGACCCCTATGCAATATTGGGACATGCGTTACCATGAAGTAACAGCACCCTTTGTCACACACCATTAGACAACAGTGGTTTTTGACGGACATGCTGCTTCATAAATATTCTTCATTCTCCGATGTGATGTCTACCGGTATGTGTTTACTGGTATGTGTTTTTCCGTTGCTAAGAAAAGAACACCACCACATTGATCCTGTTTGGACACATTGGGTAATAATGTCGCCATTGTTTACCTTGCTGCATTTACTGCACGAATGTCAGAAAGGCACGAATGCCACACTAATACCTTGCCAACAAATTGGTACTTATATGTCCGCATCAGACTCACCACACACAATTCAACAAAAACTGACATTTTGCTTACACAGAATGGGCATATGATTAGTGAGTCTGGACAATTTAAATCTGTAGGTATTCAGATAGATGGTAAGTTGTCATGGAAAGCCCGTGGGTAGGATTTTGTTCAAAAATTGAATGCTACTACTTATGAAGGTCAACCATTAAAGATGTTTTAGAACCTGTGACTGTTTATTCAATGTAAACACACAGAACTGGAACCAATCACTGTTTTGCAATAGTTATTTATTCATTCCATGCACCAGTTTTCAAGCCTTTTCAGGCTCATCTTCAGATGGTTTTCAGAAGTTGCATAGCTATTTCAAGCATAATGCTGGATGCTGGTTTGCAACAGTATGGGCCGCTTTTGTTGTTAGTATCCATCTGTTTGCTTCCATTGTGATGACCAGTTGGTACCACAACACTCACTTTCCCACAATATGTATGCACATGCTAGATGCTGGCAAGGTTTCATTATCACAGTGTATATGCGCAATATTGTGTAAAATTGAGTGATGTGGGATGAACTGGCCATCACAATGGAAGCAGTCAAATAGATACTAACAACAAAAGCTGCCCATACTGTTGCAAACTAGCGCCCAGCATTATGCTTGAAATAGTTATGTGACTTCTGGAAAACCATCTGAAGATGAGCCTCAAAAGTTTTGGAAACCAGTTCATGGAATGAATAAATAAATATTTCAAAAAAGTGACTGGTTGCAGTTTTATGTATTTACTTTTAATGCTGCTATATTCTCCATTAGAACAGTATCTGAAGTAAGTGATAGCCCAACATGAAAATTAGTCTACGTTGCTTATTTCCATTCACTTGTGACCTATGACATTGTATTGTAGAGTATTTTTGGCTTAGAAAAGAGAGTTCAATCAATATGTTGTGTAAGTTTGAGAATCTCTTGTCGACCCTGTTCAGGAGCCTTGAAACATTGACATTGGCATCTCAATATATACACTCATCATAAAAAGTTAAGCATATTTGCAAATTACCTACCAATAATCACTATGAGCATTACTTTTGTGTTTATGTAGGAAGGTGGTTGTGTAAATGTTGTGAACTCATTTGTCGTTGCCACTTTCCCTCATGGGCGTTCCTTTTATGTGTATGTATGAAGGTGGTTGTGTACATAATGTGAACTCATTTGTCGTTGCCACTTTGCCTCATCAGGGGCAGTGCAATCACGGCTTGTAAACAAATACAGTACACCAGAGCTATGAATGCACAGTTGTCCGTGTGCTTCTTAATGCAGCAGAATGCCTCAGCACAGGCTCTCCATGGCAGACTGTATCAAAATTGTCACATAGGTGGGATTAAACACAAGACAAGTTGACATTGTGAATATTGTTCATGTTAATCAAAGTGTTGTCTCCAGACTGTGGAAAAGTTCCAGGAAATGGATTCAATAGTGGATCGACATCGCGAAGACCGTCCACGCAAAACTACAGCAGCTCAGGACCGGTATGTAATGATATCTGCACAGAGACACCCTATAAGGAGAGTGACTACTCCGTGTCATGAGCTTCAAGAAGCCACGGGGGTTACCGCAAGGACCCAATCTGTGCACAACAGACTTTATGATAGGGGTTCGTACAGCTGAAGACCTCTCAAGACTCTAGCACTTCGTCCACATCACAGGAGTGCTTGCGTAAGAGGGGCTAGAGCACGTGAACCTTGGATACGACTCCAATGGACCAAAATGCTGTTAACAGGTGAATTGCAAATAGGCTTGCATCCTGACAACAACTCTGTTTGCATATGGAGGCGAAAAGGGGAATATAGACATCTCTAAATGACTGTGGAATGTCACCAACAATCCGGTGGCTCAATTTTATTATGGCCAGGTATCGTGTAGGGCCACCGCACACCACTCATTCCAATTGAAGGCAACATGACTACTGCAGTGTATGAAAACAACATTCTACAACCCATAGTCAGTTGTTTTGCAGAGACTTCACAGTGTGTGTTGGTATCTGACAGGATGTGAGATCTGAGGAATGGATTGGTTAGCATGCTCCCCTGATACAACTGCATAGAGCATACATGGAGCGTGCTCAAAAGAGCGATTTATAGTCGTCAGTATCCTCCATTAATGACTGAAGCTCTCAGGAATGCTGCCATTGAGGAGTGGGACAAACGTCCCAAGAGGCCTGCAATGATTTGGTACTGAGCGCGCCCTGTCCCATTCAAGAGTGCCTGCGGGTTCGTTGAGGACCTACGCATTACTGAACAGTGTGCTATACAAACCATTTAATGTTTTTTGATGTTGGAGGTCATTGCAACTTTTTTTCCCAAATGTTCCTTTTTCATTTCATAATTGGTTCCAAGAGAATGTATAGTTTTCATTTGCATAATACTCCGTGACATCAAAAAATACAGTATAAGATATCTGTCTTATTTTGAGATGCGAGAACCAATTATGTGCTTAACTTTTTTTAATGGGTGTATATTTTCTTTAGTGTCGTTTGTTGTTAACAATATGAGCGTATTCCGAGAATTAGCAACTAGTAGGCAGAAATCGAATCTGCATTTGTATTGCGCCTTGACTCTTGTACAGAAAGGCATGCAGTATTCTGCTGCATTCATTTTCAGTAAGCTGCCACAAGAATTAAAAAACTGTAGCAGTAATCTTTGCACTGTCAAGTCTAAACTGGAGACTTTCCTCATGGCTCACTCTTTTCAATTTTTCAGGGAGTTCCTGGAAAACAATTAAGTTAATTCTGTATTATATTGTTGATTATGCTAGTATATACTCGCAGCTTGTCATCTGCATGGGATTTGTGTGTATTTTATTTTTTGTGTTATTACTTTTCTGAAGTCAATTTCATATACTGACTTCATTCCATGACCATGGAGATTTGCTACTTAATATGGTCCTATGTAGTACATGTAAAATACATTATAAATAAATAAATAAAACAAAGAAGATGAGCTCAATACCAGGGATGAATTTCAGGCTGAACTGAAAGAAACTTTTGGTGACAATCAACAGAATGTTACAACAACAGAAGAATTCATCAAGTGGTACAAGCACATCAAGGAAAAGCAATAGAAAGGAAGATGGTTGATTCCTGAAAGTAGTCCCTGTGGAAGTTAAAGAAGAACACCATGATCTCACTACTCTCATATACCAGATTGTAAGAGAAGAGAGACAGCATTTTGTGGCAGCCAGAACTGTCAGACCAAGTACACTCAAGAATTGGTGACCAGTAATGTAGACCCCATACATCAGGAGGTAATAGAAAATGTTGAAGGAGAAGTGTATTGTTCTTTGACACTAATCTCCACCACCTGTGGGATGTGCCATGAAAAATGGACTTGGACTTATGTTGCTGTTGTCAGATGATAACCCAGCATCCAACTAACACAGGTACAACCAACTAATCCACCATGTAAAATGCCCTGCAGAAGAACAGACATTTGAGGGTGGAGGACAACAAACAGTTTGTTTTCACTGTTGGTGGCATGGATACTTTGTACGCTACTGCAGCGGAAGAAGACTATTAGATGACTATTATGCCACAAGACATCAGCAATCACAACAGTGCTATTCGTACCAGTCAACTGCAAACGATTACAGTCGATCTGTGGACCGAAGCTAATCACTGTATCCACAATGGGTCACTCCCCAACACGCTATAGGCATTTCCTGTCACTGTACGGAGGTACTGGCCACTCGGCTAACCACCGAAAGGCTGCCACAGATGAAAATCGTCTGCGGACAACAGTTATCGAGATGTCAGGAAAACTCACTGACATCATTCACGGCCGACTGCGTCAGGTGCTAGTGAACTCTGGGGCTTCTTTTTCTGTTATGTCAAATGCTTATTGCTAGCTAAAGAATACTGCATTCTGTGATATGAAAATAATTGTGTGGAAGTCACAAAAAGGAAATATGTGTAGCTGACAGGAACACGTATTGCAGGAATAACTATCGATAACAGAACACAGCCTTTAAAATTTGTCATTTAAACAGAACAAAGTCACGATATTATTTTCAGGGGAAACTTGCTGCAGGCATCACAGTGTGGAAGATCAGAGCTCCAGACTGATAAAGCTATTTCAACAACCACAGATAACAAAGATTGCTTCCGGGCATTTGTTCGCCACCGAAGTCGTCGTTACCCCTTCCTCGACGTCGAGACATCTCCCGAAAGAAATCTACAAACCGGTAGTGACAATAAGCATTCTAGATGGGCGAGGAGTGTCACGAGCAGCCACAACTCGTCCCTAAAGGTACATGCTCCGAGATAGCCGAACCAGTCCAGGAGGGTCAGCTTAGTGACACCGGTGAAGAAACGTGCTCTACTACCACTACAGACGACACAGGGAAGGAAGCTAGTATCAAACTGCCGATAGGACCTGACGTCACCGAGGGACAGTGTCAGTTGTGGTCCTTCTGCATCCGTTTTCGGATGCTTTCAAATCCCGAGTGAAGAGCAGCCAGGGAAGCAGCCTATGGTAAAACACCGTATCGACACTAAGGATAATTCACCGACTGGCCAGCACTCGTATAAAGTTTCTCTGGTAGAATGACGGATGATCCCGGAGGAAGTGGAGATGATGCTGCGAGGTAACATCATTGAATGTTTAGTGTGTCCTCGGTCCTCTTCGATGGTCTTCTCTGACAGTCCTTGTGAAGAGCAAAGATGGCACATGGCATTTCTGTGTCAGATCTCGGGTACTGAACAATATCACAAAGGAAGATGTCTGTCCGTGCTGTGTGTCGATGACACACTGGACTTCTTCGACGGAGCAAAGTATTTCTCAGTTACGGACGTGCTGACAGAACATTAGAAAATCGAGGCTGACTGGGAAAATACTGCACGCCTTCCACACGCGAATGGCCTCGCAGTACACTTTAGTAACAGGTTGGCAGGTACGGTCTCGATGTACGTCAACACGGAACAGAGAGAGTGGGATCGGTACTGCCTGTAGTGACATTCGCACACGACTGAGCGAAGCGAGAAACTGAAAGCTTCTCACTTTTCTTTCTGTTCTGTGGTTGCGAGGCCAAAATGACTATGGATACCCTATTCCTGTTTCGGCTGGACGATACTCGGGATGACTAAATGAAACGCATTACAAAGACCGAAGGAGCAAAGCAGCTGGCTCGAATATAAACCCTGTATGCCCAGATTAAATACCGAATGCACTCTTAACGCCGAGCACCGACCGGTGAAGTACAGCCGAGGGGAGTCGGTACGGAGTTTTATACCTGTGCGGATAGTGAGACTATTGAAAATGTTACTGTAGTCCTAGTTTGGGTCTCGTCGTATCCTTAATCGTGTGTCGCATAATAACGTATGACATTGAGGACTGTAACCCTTTGTCACGAAGACGAAAGCACGAGTCCTCTGTGTGAAGCCCTGGTACACTCCAGAGACACACACTGACAGTGGGAGGTTCGAGAAAACTGAAGACCGACTCGAGGATCCTGGAGCTTTGAAGGGAGGGGCTACTTTCGATGCTCGTACTAGTGAAGGGGATATAATGACGTGACCACAACGTGAGAATCCACCAGCACTGCCATACGGAGGACCGTTGACGAGATCTAGATCTAGGGTGCTGTAGTCTGCTCCAGCGAGAACTAATGATGAAGCGAGCTGTGGCACGTGAAGTGTAGTGGTGTAGTGTAGTGGTTAGCATCGTCAGCGGGTGTGCTGTTGCTCACGAGTTCAGATCCGACCACCAGCAATTATTTGTTATTTAGTGTTTATCATTTCTGGGAGGTTCTAGAAATATCTTATGTTTGTAATGTTTTAATAATCTGGAGTATTAAATGTCTGTATAAATAGCTGTAGTCTCTATGCAGGAGGTCAGTTCTGGTCTGGGTACTTTGGTGTCGATAATAAACATGCTTTGAGTTCTAAGTGTCGTGTTTTTGTTGTGATGTGACAATATTTCTCACAGACAGCAGCAGTGATCCACTACAATTCCAAACTAAGTTGGCACCATAGCATTGTTTAAAATGAAATGCAGCATCCATGCAGACAGGGGAAAGTTGTGGATGTATTTTTTAATGTTCTATGACTGGGTGTCATTGACAGAAAAACTGGTTTTTCTGGAAACAGCTGCCGGTCATCTTGCAGGAAAATTGTTGGTTCCTGTTTTGAATGCTGACACTAATGACTGAGTTTGCATATTCTTCCAGTAGTTTCATTCAATGATGTTTTAGGCAGTAGGTGAAACAGTGAAGGGTTGGCATTGTGTGGTCACCTAGGGCTGATGTCTTATCAGGTTTTTTTTTTCTGAGATAAAGAACAGTGTGCAGTAGTACAAACATCAGGTATTAATCTATAAAATTTCTAAACTATGAGCAGTTATATAGGTTTATGACCAAGGAATAATGGATAAAAATGATAATGTCCTAATTTCTTCTCATGTATATGACAGAGAGGTGTATGATGCCTTTTGTTAATACATTTGTGCTTAATAGATTTAGTGATAATGGCTGTGTTGGAGAGACAGCATGATTGTAATCAAAACAAATGGAATAATTAGGTATAATGTGATAAGGATGCTGTGAGATCTTCTATTGGTTGCTGGAGTAACAGTTACGTGCCCTATTACAAGAACAGACAATTTTGCCAGAAAATGCTTCAAAAAGTAATAGAGAGAGAATCCTAATTAATAACTGATTTATAAGTAGACCAAAATAATAATATTTAAATCAATTGAACAAAAAGTGTGATAATACCTTGAATGCACCACATTTCCTGTATTGCTATTTTCAAGTTCAATTCATTGTGACATAACCTTCATCCACTTTCATGTGAGATAACATAAAACTATATAAAACCAACAAGAAATCAAATTTTTTAAAACTTTTGTGATATTTTTCTGTCAGTTTTCTTCCTAACTTCTTTTGTGTGTTTCATTTTTATCTACTAATTCACTTTGCTGTGGTTCTTATTTCTTTACTGAAATAAATATTAAAAATGTTGAATACTTTGTCATTTGGCAGTTTCATGTGGTCTGTGCATTTCAGGCAAACGATGATAAAGTGTTGGTTATACCAGCACAGACACCTGTTCCGGTCAAGGTCACAAAGAGACTTCCATTGACACTCTCAGGAGAGAGTATAGTAGTTCAGGTTCTTGAAGCTGATGATGATGATGATGATGATGATGATGATGATGATGAGGATACAGACAAAGAACAGGGAGCTGTAGTTTTGGGAAATGTAAGTAAAAGTTTGTACACATTCCGTCTAATAATTTTAGTAGATTTTTTTTGTAAAAATTTAGCAGACAATTTAATTTTAATTTATAAAAGTGATAACTTGCATGAGAATATTCCTTGGTACACCTATAGGCAGTGCCGAACCCCTCCCCCCCCCCCCCCCCCACCCTCCCCTCCAGTCAAACACACACACACACAAATCATAGTCGAAGTAATGAAAAACCCTCTGTTTTAAAATATGAAACTGTGGGTACTAGCAGAGATCACCCATGAATTTCAACCACCTTAGTTCTATGAGGAGGACACTTGATTCCAAGATGATTGTGTCCCAATTCAAAGAGTGGCATTCTTAAAGAATGGTTTAATCAATATGTGAATAATTTGTTACTCTGCTAAGTTCAACAGGCACCATATTTCAACATTATTGAACACCTTTTGTGATGGGGCCCTCACACACTTAATATGTATGTGCAGTAATATTGTGCCAATATATTCCAGGAAAGTGCAAGGCCAAGAACAGCACAATACAATTGCGCAATATTCATGCCTTTGTAGTGAACATGTTGGTGCGCAAAAATGTGGAACCCATGTGTATTGTTGCTTGCCTTGCAAAACACTAGCAGAAATTATGCAGAATAGATGAAATTAGCCTGAAAATCTTCCAGTACATGTTTCAATGGGCCACTGGCTCATTCACTGTGTCGTAGCTTCATAAACAACAAAAACTAATTAAAAATTAAACAAGGAAATTGTAAATTATTGTGTACACATGCTGTGTTTTCTGTGTGTCCTCTACTGTAACAACTGTTGCAAGAAAAATAAAATAAAATAAAATAAAACAATTATTTACTGATTACTAATTGAAAGCTTATGTGATCTGATGTCTGTGGAGTGCAAGGAAGGAAAACATTTATGCTGACAGGACAGCTGCCCTGATCCTATTTGCCAATTCTGAAAACTGCTATAAGTAAAATAAACTTTTCTGCTGACTATCATGACACATGGGCTTCAGTTCCCTCAGCCATTTTGGACAATGAGGTATATGGCATCTGAGAAATGAAGTTTGTGCCTGTTTACAAAGTACTGCATGATGCTTTAATATACATACTCCAGCACACGCCCTGATCTTTTGTCATCTAATTTTTTCATTTCTCTGCAGAAATTCATTCAGTGTGAATTGAATTTCTCTTGATCTCAGTAGGAACTGCTGTTTATTGCACATCACTGCCCTTACATGGTACAATATACATTGCCATATAGTGAATGTGTGTCAGAATTGTTTAAAGCTCTCTAGCCTCCTTCAATATATTGTACAGACTGTCAATACTGCTCATAGAGGGTCAGTATTATTGCAAAATAAATATTGAGCATGGGAGGGCTTCTCAAGTTTTTGAGCAGATAATTCAGTACGTGCTTCCTCCTCAGTTAAAGGTTGTGAAATCCCTCTGTGGGTCTGGGGTTTAGAATAGGCCCGAGGTATTCCTGCCTGTCGTACGAAGTGACTGAAAGGAGTTTCACACGTTTCGGCCTTTATGTGATGGTCCTCTGTAGGGTTTGATCTCCATTCTTCGGATTTTCCCGAAGAGCGAGCCAACTGGGGAAGGGTGCCTTATAAGGTGGATCGTGTCCATCGTGCATTGAGAACTTTAGCCTACTTTCTTGTTGCTGCATTGCAGTCCTGCCCATTCTCCATCTCTTGGGCAAGCACACCTTCCTGGGTTCATTTTCGACCATGCACTACGCAGTGTCAATTTCTACGTCGACGATGACCATGGACTTCTTTGCACCTGATATCCAGCTCGGTAGCCAGTCCGTTGTGGTGGGGCTGCCACATACCCTGTTGGTTGTAGCCCCCCGACCACACAGGGATCGCTCTGCTGATGCCTGCGCCATTATCTCCCTATGTATGCCAAGGGGTAGATGCCCATCCTCTGGGGTATCGGGACTCACGGCAATGGCCATCCTGCCAGGTGGCCTTTGCTACGGCTGGGTTGCGCCTGTGGGAAGCGCCCCTGGTCAGAGTGGGTGGCATCAGGGCGGATGGCACATGATGAAGCGTAGTCCATCATCTCTTACTGGTGGTGAAACACCAGCAGTCTCTAAGCGATCATGAGCTCAATTCAACGCACAGAAGTATGACCCCAAATTATTCCCCTCCCTGGCCACACCATGGGAAGAACGTCATGCTAAGGATGGCAGCGGGTCTTATTCGCGCCAGTACCTTAGATGTTCGAGAGCTGATGGGGAATCTTTCATGACAATGAAGCCTCAGTTTTTTGTTGAGCATTTAGAGGACAAGTTTGGGAAGGTGGAGGGCTTGTCCAAAATGAGATCTGGGTCAGTCTTGATCAAAACAGCATCTTCTGCCCAGTCATGGGAGTTACTTGCTTGTGACAAGCTGGGGGATATTTCTGTAACCATCACTTACATGGTCCAGGGTATCATATTTCACAGAGACCTTCTTTTGCAGTCCGATGATGAGCTGCGCACCAATTTAGAGCGGTGAGGTGTACATTTCGTGTGGCGTGTCGACTGGAGTCCGAAGGATAATCAGGTTGCCACCGGTGCCTTCATCTTGGCCTTTGAGGGTGATGCATTGCCCGAGAAGGTCAAGGTGATGGTCTACCGGTGTGATGTAAAGCCCTATATCCCTACCCTGTGCTGGAAGTTCGGCCATATGTTTTCCCGCTGTACTTCTAGCGTCACATGCCGAGATTACTGACGCCCATCACTTCCCAATACTCCATGTGCCCTGCCTCCCATCTGGGTCAGCTGTGGAGAGCACCATTCGCCTTGCTCGCCTGACTGCAGGATTCTCCAGAACGAAAGGAAAATCGTGGAGTACAAGACGCTAGACAGACTGACCTACACTGAAGCTAAGAGAAAATTTGAATGCCTGCATCCTGTGTGTATGACATAGTCTTAAGCCGCTGCTACAGCAGTTCTGGCACAGTCAGCTCAGTGGTGAAGGCTGGAATTTGCATGCCAATACCACAATTGGACATTCACTGAGTGACGATAAATGGCCTTTCCAGATTAATTGGTCAGGTGACCGTTGGTGTGTATGGCATGAAACATCTGAAAGCAAGGGGTATCAGGCTGGAGGTGGGAATGGGGGTGTGGGACATTCCAGCAGAAATGCGATCTATTGGCTGGAGCCCGCTGACATCACAGTGAGGCAGCACAGCATAGCATAGCACAGCAGTTTGATTATTCAGTAGATGTACTGCACCACACTTGCTTTGGGGTGTTATTCATTCATTTTACTTTCAATTTGGTTCAATACATAGTTGAACAAATTAAATAAAGTGGCATGACAGATGTATTACACATTAGGAAATGATAATTAAGATGAAACATAACTCACTTGTTTGGTGTAGAAACAGATGGTAGTGTAGACTGTTCCACATTTCTGTTGCCGTTTATCAGATGAAGGTGAAATCCATAGCAGCTTCCTCCTTGTGCATATCTCTTTATAGTTTCCAATTTTGCTTATTGATTCAGAGACCTAATCCTTAAATGAATGTTCTTTTTCCTACATAAAGAGCAATAACTGTGTGGAAACTGTTTCAAAATAGAGCACAGACACTTTACAACATTTTTTTGTTTGCGCACTCCGTTTCCATTAAAATCAACAAATTCTCCTTCAAACTGCAACATGTTGTTTTTCCGTGCTCGTATTGGAGAGTAATGATCATCGTGAGATGTAATTGATATCCAGTCTGCAATAGACTCTTCTAATTCACTTTTTGCTACTGGAATACCTAACAATTTATCATTGTTTTGGTACTTAAATGCAGTATAACTTGCAATGTATTTCACTGCATCTGGAAGAACATCCAGAATTGCTGCACAACCACACAGTTTTACCTCATCCATACAAATTATAAAAGTGGGTGTGCGTATATATGTATGCATGTATGGGGCATTCAGAAGCCAAGCTGACTGACTACATCAAATGAAAATGTTCAGTACAAACAATTAGTTATTGAGTTATTTTAAAAAAAGCTCTAAAATTTTTCAGCATATTTAGAATAAACTGATGTTAAGGTTACGTTTTCAGCACTTTATAAATATATAAAAAAATTCAATGGCTGTCTCTCCCATAAGAAAAACTGCTTTGTATGGAGTGAGTCACATTGCCGACTGAAAGGTGTTGACAAAATATTGTGTGGTTTGAATACAGGCAATTTTATGAAACAAATAAACACAAGCAGGACCATTTTACATGAAAAAATCACAAGTATTAATGTAAGTAATTAAATAGTACTTAATGTACAAGTAGAAAATGCGGTCTCCCCCCCCCCCCCCCCTCTCGCACACCATGGAGATCAGTCTTCATGTACTATAAAGAAGACCATGTGGAACATCAGCTAGACTTTCTAAAGGTCAGTTTCCATTTTTTGTGGGGATATTAATTTTTCCAAATGGCATTTCTGGCGAGAAAGTAGTTTTATATTGGATAGCAAATGGTTCAGCCTTATCAGTATTGATCCATCTCTTTGTCAGCTAGTTAATTGTTTCACCTTCAACATTTCTTTTCCTATGGGTGATACATTTTTCTAAGTTTGCTGTTGAATGGAAGTTTTCGTGGTTCATTTCTGTTAGGTAATCAGTGTTACATTCCTTGCAGCTAAGAACATCATCATACTGATCTCTTAGACAAAAGATGTGATTACTAGTTTTTAGTCTCTTTTTAATAAAAGAAAAATCTGTATCATTTGGAAGGTAACTGTGTCCTGGCGGAAGGAACTTTTAAGACAATAGTTTGTGTTACCTCTCGTATTTTGCAGGTATTTTATAAGACGGAGAAAAACATTTGTGTTGCAGTTTTGATTGCTGCATGAGCGAGAGTATGTGAAAATATGTTTGCCATTACTGCCATGGAGAGTCAGGTGTTCTATTAGACAAGAGCTTATTTCTTGCAAACCTCTCGAACCACCAGTTTGGGACCATACATACATACATGTAATCTATTTTGTAATTAAACATGAACACCAAAATCATGGACATAAGAGATCTGTACGACATTTAGTTCGGGAGGTATGAGGTCATAAACAGTGAATGCGTGAAAAACTACTGCATCAAGCATGATGGTTAAATTTATTACTTCTTTGCTGCTAACTCAATTTGCAACACATTTCGGAAACAGTAATCACATGTGCCACTGAATGTACCTAAAAGTCTGTATCATTACATGACATACAGTACAGGAGATATGACATTACACACAGAGAGATGCTTGAGAAACGGCCACACCATGCATGATTTTTTAATTTATTACTTCATTACTACTAACTCTATTCACAACACGTTTTGCACACTGTATCACATATGCCACTTTATGTACCTGCAAAATTATGTCATTATACAGCACGTAGCTCAGCAGATACGATATAAACATTAAGATGCCTGAAAATGAAACTGCAGGTTGAAATTCGCTAGACATATAGTCGAAATATATGTACAAATATGCATGAAATATGTTAAATATGTGTGAAATAAATTTGACATGTAGATATACGAGCAAAGCCGTCTGTAAACAACTCATCGTAAACCCCTGGAAAAATTTCTGATTTGGTAAACACACTGGTTACAATTTGGAAAGAAATACTGATGGGGTAAGAACTGCCAGTCTCTTGTTTGGATGACTGTGATAATGTGGGGAGAGAAAGGAGGAGGAGGGCAGATACTGAGGGGGGAGGAGGAGAGAGGCACAGATAGGAGGAGACGGACAGAGCTAGGGGGCAGAGAGGGGAGAGGAGGAGATTGACACAGAAAGGAAATGGCAGGAGATGAACATAGAGGGGGGGGGGGGGGAGGAGACTCATAGATAGAGGGGGACGAGGAAATGGACAGAGAAAGGAAAAAGGATAAGATGAGATGAACAGAGAGAGGTGGAGGAGGAGAGGGAATGAGCAGATAGACGGAGGAGGAAGCAGCATATTGACAGGGTGGGGGGGGGGGGGGAGGATATGGACAGAAGGAGGAGTGGGAGGAGGTGGTTAGACAGAGACAGGGGGAAGGAGGTGGACTAATAGAAGATTGGAATAAATACGTACCATGGCAATTCCAAATACTCAGCTAGCATGTTAATAAATTTTCTTAGACATTCACAGCTTCTGGGATTTCTCGTGTTGGTGATCCCTCGACAACATTTATACAGAGTTAATTTGTAATAAAACTTAGGGATACAGAATCTGGGTCGACATTACACTGAAAAAGACTCTGCATTTAATTCTTCAGTAATTGGTGTGTTTCCAGAGAAGGAAGTATCACTTGCATTACCTGGAAATTTAAGGAGACACACCTCATTTCTCTCTTCAAATACAAAATATTTCTAATCCTCATACCCTAGGAGAAAATTTTTCCAAGCGATCTTCATTTAGTCTGGAAGTTAATATGTAGCTGACTTTCATACTTTTTAGACTTTCAAAAAGTCCAAAGAGAGATCTTATTGACGTAATGAAACATTTTTCGAAAGGCAACAAACTGTCTCTATCACCACCTTGCACTCGGGAACAAATGTCTAGGAGTCTCTTTAGAGTATTCTCCTGAATTGTGACATTCATTCCACATCCCCGTTGCAGAGGTGAGCATTCGTCTTTTGGAACTCTTAGAGCTCGAGAAATCAAAGACACCAATAACGAATTCATTCTGCTTTGCACGTCGTCTTAGATTTAAGTGTGCTTCAGTAATGTGGTGTGTTGTCATTAGGTCACTTTTTTATGTTTAAAAATTTATTTTAAGATAATATTTTAGCTATAATTAATTGGAGTGTTATTTATGCTCTTGCTTCTTACCTCTTTGCTTACATCCTGGCTTTGTGTAGTTTATTCTCCATGTCAGTTTGTGCTGGGGATTGCTTTGGGTAGTACCTTCCTTCTGGAAAGTAACCGTAGAAGTTTGTTTCTTGAATCTCATTCATAATCTTCAGGCCAAAATTGAATTGAACGTGCATGTACAGTTACCACATTCACTTTGGCTGCATGTTTGTGTCGAACTGTTGCTCATCTTTGGGAAATGCGTGATAAATAATGTTTGTTATCTTTTGAGCAATATTAATGCATTGTGCCACAGCCCAATTTCAGTGACCCTTGCTCACGATTGACACAAAACAAGTTATTTTCTTTACACGCACAGCCACAACAGTTCTCAAAGCGACATCAAGGCATACAGAGGTGTCGAAGAACTTCTTGCTCACCAGGAGCCAGAATGGTTTACCTCCTTATTCTGTTGTCCGTGGGAGGAGGGAACATTATGGTCTGGGGAATGTTTTCATGGCATTCCCATGATGATCTTATCATTGTGGAAGAGAGAGTGCAGCAATGAAAGTAGGCATCTATTCTTGGGGACCATGTTCGCCCTTACTTGCAATTTGTTTTTCCTAGGCACGTTCACATGTACCAGCAGGACAAGGAGCATGTCGCACAGCTCACTTTACACATGTGTAGTTCGAAGAGCGCCAGGATGAGTTGACTGTGCTCTCCTGGCCACCAAACTCCCCAGATTTAAACCCGATCAAGAATCTCTGGGACAACCTCGATCAGGCTGTTTGTGCCATGGATCCTCGACCGTGAAACCTAGCCTAGCTGGCCACAGCACTGGAGCTGGCATGGCTCCACATCCCTGTTGGCACCTTCCAGAACCTTATTGACACTTTTCCTGCATGTCCTGCAGTGGTCCGACACTGTGTGTGTGTGTGTGTGTGTGTGTGTGTGTGTGTGTGTGTGTGGGGGGGGGGGGGGGTTAAATGTGCTATACAGTAAATGTAATAAATTGTTTCAGCTGACGCTTGATGATGTGTCGGCTTCCAGCAGTTTAACTGCTGAAATAAATGTAAACAGGTATGTAAATTTCATATTTTTGATTGTGAAGAGGGAGGTGGTTGTTGTTATTTTAATGTATGAATAGTCAGCAAATAAATGTATGCCTACCACATATTTGACCAGTTGACTGACCCGCATTTTTTTCTTTTTATTTTTTTAAATTTTTATTATTTGCTGATGTTCAAAGTTTAAAAATTTATTTTTATGGTATGTGTTGCAACTTTGCTTTGCTACTCTGTTGCCTTTGATATTCATTCACTTTTCTCCCTTTTAGTATTGGAAGTTTGCATGCAAGCATAACTGATACTGCAACACAGAAGAAATCTTCCTTTCGACGAGGTCCTCCGGCATCAGATGGACAATAATTCATTTGAAAAATTATATGTTGATATTGCCTGTGATATTAAAATAAAATGTTTTCATATACTTATTGAGCATTCAGCCATCCTCTCCCCTTTCTCTCCTTACTGTTAACAGTAGTAATTAGAGACTGGTTTATATGCATTTGGATGTTGCTTATGCATTGGCATATTTGGCTCCTTCTCACTGGTTACTGCTTATTTTGACTAAAAACTAGTGACGATGCATATTTTCACCTATGTTTACAATATTTTAAAAATTTAGATGGGCAGTCTCTAGCTCGATCTAGTTTTGATGTCTTACAGATTGACCGCAACCTAGAACTGCATGCAATCACTAACCGAGAGGCCACTGCATAGTGAAATCATTACAGAAGAGGAACAGGAACAGGCAGACAGTCAATGCTCCTGCACTGGCTAATCCAGGTTAATCCCCTCCACTGTCATACCGTACGCGTCGGTAACAGTTGAATTAAACTAATCAAGCTTTCAGTCGCATGTCCGTGGTTTCAGTTTAGCTTTCCATTTACACACAGTTGAACGTGTTTACATGTTGTGTGCCATGTTGCCTGAAAAAAGAAACCTCATTTCATGGATAGCTGACCATCCTGAAACATTTACATATGACGAAATTGCTTTATATTGTCAAGTTTGTGAGAGAAACGTTCCGTGCAAAAAAAAAAAAAAAAAAGTGTCAAATAGACCAGCATGTCAAGACAAGTCGTCGTATCACAGGAATGCAGAAGAAAGGACCAGCAAGTTGCAGTACCAGGGATTTGTCCAAAAGAAAACAAAAAGTTGGTTGAACATGGATGTGTGTGAAGCATTCACTGCAAGCAACATTCCTCTTCACAAACATACAAACCCTATCCTCAAAGGCTTCCTGCACAAATAAGGCTTAAATCATAATATATACCAGATGAATCAACACTGCATAAAAATTACATACTGACAATTTACGTAAATGTTCTGGAAGAAATACACTATGAACTCGAGGACAGCATTATCTGGATTTCAGTTGATGAAACTACAAACACTTGTGGCCTTTACATTGCAAACTTAATTGTTGGTGCTTTAAAAGAAGAGCCTTCTTCTACCTATTTAGCGTCCTGCAAAGAACTTGAAAAAGTAGATCATCCTATGATTGCCAGATTTGTGAATGAGGGTATTAGAAAAATATTTCCAGAATCTTCTGCAGATGAAAGGGTGTTTGTGTTTATTTCAGATGCTGCTCCCTATATGATCAAAGCAGGAAAAGCCCTCAGAGTGTTTTATCCCAATTTGATTAATGGGACGGGCTTTGCTCATTGAGTACATCACCTTGCTGAAGGAGTACGTTCCACATTTGTGAATGTCAATGAACTGATTTCATCCTCAAAGACAGTGTTTCTAAGGGCTCCTGCTTGCATCAAGACGTACAAAGAAAAAAACACCAAACGTGCCTTGACCTCCCGAACCAGTGGTAACTCGTTGGGGTATGTGGGTTGAAGCTGTGTTTTTTTAAATGAACATTTTGAGGCCAATAGAGGGATAGTAAACAATTTCGATAGTGCAGAGACGTTGGCAGTTTGCCAGTGCAAGGAAGCTTTTAATGATTCCTGTATTAAAAAAGACATTGCTGTGATTAGTACTCATTTTTCCCATATACCTGCAAGTATTAAAAAGCTTGAAACTCAAGGTTTGGCATTGAATGAATCTATTCAGTTAATGAATAAAATTATTCTAGTGAACTCCTCATTGCCGGAGGTATTCCCAAGAAAAGTTCGAAAACATTTTAAACAATAATCCAGGCTTTGAACCCTTGTGCCAATTTGATAGTTTTATTAATGCAACAGGTGAACTTTTACCAGAAACAATAAGTGCCAACATATTGTAACTGTGGGCATGTATAGTGTCAGTATAAGTGGGTATAATTTATCATCTTACACTTGTAGATATAGGATGGATGAAGGAGTTTCAATTTTCATAAAACAAGGGTTAAATGCAAAACTGTAGAAGTAAGCAAATTTTGTGTTGATCTGCACTTTGAGTTTTGTGCATGTGAACTTCAGCTAGATAATGTAGTATTGATATTAGCAACAGTCTACAGGTCCCCATTAGGAGACTGGGAGCTATTCATGAAAAAGTCTGTCGGACAAAAAGTAGTAGTTATTAATCTGTGGTGATTTCAATGTAAACTTTCTAAGTAATTCTCATAGGGAAAGTGAACTATAAGTGTTATTAACAACATATAACTTAGAATCAGTGATCAGTTTCCGTACATGTATAGCGCAGGACAGTAGCTCGCTAATAGATAATGTATTTGTACAGAAAGAGGATGTATAGCACACACTTTCCCTGTGGTATTTGGATTGTTAGACCATGATGCACAACTGATTAACTTACAGAACCTAACAGGGTGTAGAGTCCAGAAACCATTAAGTAAAAGTGTGAGCTCGCTCAACCCGGTATCTATAGAGCACTTCAGAGAAAGCTTAAGAAATGTTAATTGGGGAGATGTATATAATGAGCCAAATGCTAATGATAAATGCAACACATTTCTTGATAAATTTATATCCCTTTTTGAACATTGATTCCCAAAGAAAATTACTAAATGTAACACCACACACTTTTCAAAGAAACCTTGGATTACTACAGGTATTAAAGTGTCTTCATAAAGGGAAAGAAAACTGTGTGAGACAGCAAGAACTAGCAAAGATCCAGCAGTAGTTTTACACTATAAAAATTATTGTAACATACTAAGAAAAGTTGTAAGGGAATCAAGAAATATATATGTTAGAGAAGAAATTAACAACTCCGTAATAAAATCAAATTGATATGGAATGTTGTTAGGAGGGAGACACGAAAAGCAACTGCTGGGGTAGAATGAGAGCATCCTAACCAACAGTACACAAGTAGCTAATGTATTTAACAACCATTTCTTAAGTGTAGGAGAAAAAATTGGTGAGAGCAGTTCAAAAGAAAAAGCCAGACAGTACATGGAAGAGTCTGTTTTGAAAAAATGTAGTCACATTAACTTTCACCTAACAGCCTCTTGTGAAATAAGTAAAATTATTAAATCTTTGAAAAATAAATGTTCTGTTGGAGTAGATGAATCTCTAATAAGATATTAAAACAATTGGAGCAATTACAGCTGATGTTCTGATTCACACATGTAATGCATCACTAACTCGAGGTATTTTCCCAGACAGGTTAAAATATGCCATTGTCAGGCCTCTCTACAAAAGGGGGACACCACAGAAGACAATAATTATCGGTCAGTATCCTTGCTTAGAGAATTTTCAAAAATCTTCGAGAAAGTAATGTACTCGAGTGGTTAGCCATCTCAACAGTAATGGGATACTTAGTAAATCACAGTTTGGATTTCAAAAATGCTGTTCCACTGAGACAGCAATATACAATTTCATTGTCCACATAATATAGTCTTTAAATAGTAAAATGTCACCAATAGGAATTTTCTGTGACTTTTCCAAAGCATTTGATTGTATGAACCATGACATTATGTTACAGAAATTACAACTATACGGTATAAATGGAATAGCATACGAGTCATACCTACGGAACAGGAAGCAAAAAGTTTCCTTACATAGGTCCAGTGATTTAAATAAGTTTGCCACTTCATCTAACTGGGATGAAATTACATTAGGTGTTCCACATGGTTCAATCATGGGTCCCCTTCTGTTCTTGATATATGTGAACGACCTCCCTTCCTATCTGAAACAGGAAGCTGAACTTACACTGTTTGCTGATGATACAGGCATAATTATTAATCCAGTTAAAGAAACTCCAATTGAAAATTATACAAATAAGGTCTTTGGAAAAGTCATTAATTGGTTTTCTGCGAATGGGCTTGCTCTAAACTTTAAAAAGCACAGTAAATCCAATTTTCTGCTGCAAAAAGTACAGTTTCTTCAATAAATATAACACATCAACAGAAGTCAGTAGACAGGGTAGAGCATACTAAGTTTTTGGGTGTACATATAGATGAGAATCTTAATTGGAAAATTCATATTTTGGATCTTCTAAAGCGACCAGGCTCAGCAACTTTTGCAATCAGAATAATTGCCTATTTTGAGGATATAGAAATTAGTAAGCTAACATGCTTTGCATACTTTCACTTTCTGATGTCATACGGAATAATATTTTGGGGTAACTAAACATTTAGACAAAAAGTATTCACTGCTCAAAAGAAAGTGGTTAGAATAACTTATGGGGTTCATAGTCGCACATAATGTAGGCATCTTTTTAAAAGATTGGGAATTCTTACAACAGCCTTGCAGTACATTTACTTACTAATGAAATTTGTTCTCAACAACATGGACCACTTTAAAAACTACAGTGACATTCATGATTATAATACCATAAAAAAGAAAGACTTACACTATCCTTTACTCAACCTATCTTTGCCACAGAAAGGGGTAAAATATGCTGCTATAAAAATTTTCGACAAATTCCCAGATGAAATAAAATGTCTGACAGACTGCAGTAATAGCTTCAAAAATAAATTGAAATCATATCTCCTTGACAACTCCTCCTATACCATAGATGAATTCTTGAAGAGGAGTAAATAAATACATAAGTATAGTATATCCATTTTGTGCAATTTAAAGGAATGGGGTAAATAATAGAAATATTACTCTTTAACTTAGTATTGTGTTAAAAAATCTTATTTCATATGTGCATTGCTTGTGGACTTGACACGTTCCACATGATAACGGCTACTGTACCGTGTGATTGATCAATGGAACATGTAAAAAAAAAAGAACAACAACCCAAATTCAAATACTGCTCGGTTATCTCAGTTGATGTAGAAAGGTCCTTTTCTGCTTATAAAAATGCTCTGAGTGATCAAAGACACAATCTTACTACCGAACATTTGGAACAGTACGTGGTTGTTTATGTTTACAGTAGTAGAAAAACGTAAAATAAATTGTGAATGATTTGGTCCAATAGTATTAACTAAAAGTTAATGCTGTTCAAAAAAATTTGTGATTGCATGTTGTTTTTTAAATAAAATATTTCGGAGTTTTTGAGCATGCCCCTCTGCATGCGATATATCTCGAAGTTGGTCCTGTACATATCGATTTTTTCACTGCGACTCACTCGTACCACATCTGCTTGTTACCGACAACAGTAGCAAAGAAGGAACAGTTCTTCAAACATGGTATTCATCCCCATTTTGCAAATTTTTATAAAATAATTCCAGAAAGGTCTCCTTCCTAACCTCTACCAGAAAGTATTCGGAAAATGATGTCAGCTTTCTAAATGTACAGATTTTTCGTGTGGCCAGTGCTCTTCCTCATAATTGATAGGCACAGGTTCGACTTTGAGATATAATGCACACAGTAACCATGTTTTTTTTATTATTTGTTCTTGCATATTTCATCAATTTTCATACATTTTTAAGCACGTTTCATGCATATTTTAAGGTTTTTATTATGCATATAATCCGGTCTCTAGAAATAATACTTTAAATTGCAAATTATGTATCAAGAAAACATAGGTGTGTGTTCGTTGATTCATAGGGTTTTGGTAGAAATGTAATGTACCATTGATCATGTTTCTTGAACACTAGTAAGTGTTACACATATCATGGATTTATTTCAGGATGCGTCAGGATGAGTAGTTATGGGGTGTGGGAACATTAATGCCAATATACGTAATTCAGTTTGTTGTAAAAGTCTTTACTCCTTACCGCTATTACATGTATGTGTGATCACATTGAGCAGAGTGCTGGAAAAATGACTGATAATTACAAGCCTATACATGCTTCCACACTTCTAGTCATTTGCTTGCAATGTCTCTGACATGTTCATTGCTGCTGCCTCTTGCTGATGTTGCAAAGTCAAACTGCGAGGTCATTCACACACTGTAGATAGTTTCACAAGAGCTGAGTGGCAGTATGAACCTTCATGTTGTAAACACAGGATGTATTGTGTGTCCCACAAATCATGCCCACTGACAACATAATAACTTCCAATTTTCACGGTGGTTCGATGAACTGTTTCGAGCTGTACATTCCCCTCAGGGAATTTGCGTCACCATTAGCTCATTAATTATCAGCAATCTGCGTACTTGCTGTAACAAGTTGGAAGTAAAATTGGAAACTTGGTTGCTACTTGTAGAAGACAGTGAGCTCTATTGGAAGATCCAGTGTAACTAATAATACACACCACTTTGGTCCAGAATTGGTACCATTATCTTGAAAAGTGATCTAGAATGGTCAAAATATAATGATTCTCATTTTTTTGATTTTGCTAAGGAACAAGTAATATCCAAATCAACACATTCAAAAAGTTTCTAGGAGTTCTTGTGGAGATCGTTTTGTTTTGCCCATATCATTCTGCTTATTCCATAATCATAACATGGAACATAACTGTAAGCATCTGCTTTCCAGTTTGACTGCCAGTAGAGTTGCACTACTCATAGGTTACTTGCTCTTTCGCGTCTGTCTTGGGAATGGACTGCCATGACTTTCTGTTAACACTTGTTCTCATAGGCTTTCAGGTACAACAATAAGGTTACATTTATCACTGCTCTTGTAAGGTGTTACGCCAACTACTTCAAATGTAGGATCTTGTTTCCAGGATTGAAAGTACATATTGACCTATCACATGTTCATCAATTGTTGTTCTCTGCCTTTTGGGGAACACACTCTGACGCTCTTACTTAATTAGTTCACATTACTGTGTAGTTTTCAATGTCGATGAACTACTGTGAATTGGTACTCACCTAAATGTGATGCCCACCTAGGTAATCTACTTCTGGGATCCTTCAGTTTTAGTAGCCAATTCAGTTCTGCATGATACGTGATGGCAGTGAATTCTTTTCTCACTGTTGTTGTTGTTGTTGTTGTTGTGGTGGTGGTGGTGGTGGTGGTGGTGGTGGTGGTGGTCTTCAGTCCTGAGACTGGTTTGATGCAGATCTCCATGCTACTCTAGCCTGTGCAAGCTTCATCTCCTACTACCTACTGCAGCCTACATCCTTCTGAATCTGCTTAGTATATTCATCTCTTGGTCTCCCTCTACGATTTTTACCCTCCACGCTGCTCTCCAGTACAAAATTGGTGATCCCTTGATGCCTTAGAACATGTCCTACCAACCGATCCCTTCTTCAAGTCAAGTTGTGCCACAAACTTCTCTTCTCCCCAATCCTATTCAACACCTCTTCATTAGTTATGTGATCTACCCATCTAATCTTCAGCATTCTTCTGTAGCACCACATTTTGAAAGCTTCTATTCTCTTCTTGTCCAAACTATTTATCATCCATGTTTCACTTCCACACATGGCTACACTTCATACAAATACTATCAGAAACGTCTTCCTGACACTTAAATCTATACTCGATGTTAACAAATTTCTCTTCTTCAGAAACGCTTTCCTTGCCATTGCCAGTCTACATTTTACATCCTCTCCACTTCGACCATCGTCAGTTATTTTGCTCCCCAAATAGCAAAACTCCTTTACTACTTTAAGTGTCTCATTTCCTAATCTAATTTCCTCAGCATCACCCGACTTAATTCGACCACATTACATTATCCTCGTTTTGCTTTTGTTGATGTTCATCTTATATCCTCCTTTCAAGACACTGTCCATTCCGTTCAACTGCTCTTCCAAGTCCTTTGCTGTCTCTGACAGAATTACAATGTCATTGGCGAACCTCAAAGTTTTTATTTCTTCTCCATGGATTTTAATACCTACTCCAGATTTTTCTTTTGTTTCCTTTACTGCTTGCTCAAAATACTGATTGAATAGCATCGGGGAGAAGCTACAACCCTGTCTCACTCCCTTCCCAACCGCTGCTTCCCTTTCATGCCCCTCGACTCTTACAACTGCCATCTGCTTTCTGTACAAATTGTAAATAGCCTTTCGCTCCCTGTATTTTACCCCTGCCACCTTCAGAATTTGATAGAGAGTATTCCAGTCAACATTGTCAAAAGCTTTCTCTAAGTCTACAAATGCTAGAAACATAGATTTGCCTTTCCTTAATCTTTCTTCTAAGATAAGTCGTAGGGTCAGTATTGCCTCATGTGTTCCAACATTTCTGCGGAATCCAAACTGATCTTCCCCGAGGTCGGCTTCTACCAGTTTTTCCATTCGTCTGTAAAGAATTTGCGTTAGTATTTTGCAGCTGTGACTTATTAAACTGATAGTTTGGCAATTTTCACATCTGTCAACACCTGCTTTCTTTGGGATTGGAATTATTATATTCTTCTTGAAGTCTGAGGGAGTTTCGCCTGTCTCATACATCTTGCTCACCAGATGGTAGAGTTTTGTCAGGACTGGCTCTCCCAAGGCTGTCAGTAGTTCTAATGGAATGTTATCTACTCCCGGGGCCTTGTTTCTACTTAGGTCTTTCAGTGCTCTGTCAAACTCTTCACGCAGTATCACATTTCCCATTTCATCTTCATCTACCTCCTCTTCCATTTCCATAATATTGTCCTCAAGAACATCGCCTCTGTATAGACCCTCTATATACTCCTCCCACCTTTCTGCTTTCCCTTCTTTGCTTAGAACTGGGTTTCCATCTGAGCTCTTGATATTCATGCAAGTGGTTCTCTTTTCTCCAAAGGTCTCTTTAATTTTCCTGTAGGCAGTATCTATCTTACCCCTCGTGAGATAAGCCTCAACATCCTTACATTTGTCCTCTAGCCATCCCTGCTTAGCCATTTTATGCTTCCTGTCGATCTCATTTTTAAGACGTTTGTATTCCTTTTTGCCTGCTTCACTTACTGCAGTTTTGTATTTCCGCCTTTCATCAATTAAATTCAATATTTCTTCTGTTACCCAAGGATTTCTACTAGCCCTCGTCTTTTTACCTACTTGATCCTTTGCTGCCTTCACTACTTCATCCCTCAAAGCTACCCATTCTTCTTCTACTGTATTTCTTTCCCCCATTCCTGTCAATTGTTCCCTTCTGCTCTCCCTGAAACTCTGTGCAACCTCTGGTTTAGTCAGTTTATCCAGGTCCCATCTCCTTAAATTCCCACCTTTTTGCAGTTTCTTCAGTTTTAATCTACGGTTCATAACCAATAGATTGTGGTCAGAGTCCACATCTGCCCCTGGGAATTTCTTACAATTTAAAATCTGATTCCTATATCTCTGTCTTACCATTCTATAATCTATCTGAAACCTTCTAGTATCTCCAGGGTTCTTCCATGTATACAACCTTCTTTCATTATTCTTGAACCAAGTGTTAGCTACGATTAAATTACGCTCTGTGCAAAATTTTACCAGGTGAATTCCTCTTGCGTTTCTTACCCCCAATCCATATTCACCTACTACGTTTCCGTCTCTTCCTTTTCCTACTGTCAAATTCCAGTCACCCATGACTATTAAATTTTCGTTTCCGTTCACTACCTGAATAATCTATTTTATCTCATCATACAATTCATCAATTTCTTCATCTGCAAAGCTAGTTGGCATATAAACTTGTACTACTGTAGTAGGCGTTGGCTTCGTGTCTATCTTGGCCACAATAATGTGTTCACTATGCTGTTTGTAGTAGCTTATCCGCATTCCTATTTTTTATTCATTATTAAACCTACTCCTGCATTACCCCTATTTGATTTTGTATTTATAACCCTGTATTCACCTGACCAAAAGTCTTGTTCGTCCTGCCACCGAACTTCACTAATTCCCACTATATCTAACTTTAACCTATCCATTTCCCTTTTTAAATTTTCTAACCTACCTGCCCGATTAAGGGATCTGACATTCCACGCTCCGATCCGTAGAACGCCAGTTTTCTTTCTCCTGATGACGACGTCCACTTGAGTAGTCCCCACCTGGAGATCTGAATGGGGGACTATTTTACCTCCGGAATATTTTACCCAAGAGGATGCCATCATCATTTTTTTTTTCCTCACTAGAAAATGTCAATTGTAATTTATTGCATAGAGAAGCTCACATAGTTCCTTTTTCCATTGTAATTCCGCTCTGTTCAGAAAGTGAGAAGCAAATGCGCTCACATTCAGTCAAACGTGTGTCAATTCGGTATAGCATAACTGTGTTGTTTCACAGGTTTGGTATTACCTCACAGACACTAGCATTCGTTTGAGTCTGATTTTTAGAATTTCCGTTGCAGCCATAATTGGGAAGACCAAATTGGATTTCTCATTGTGCTACATTGATCTGAGCATGGTTAGCTACTGGGAAATCTAACACCAACATGTACTTTTCTCATGTTTTTCTCTGTTTATCACTTTTCTGAAGCATATTCATCTTGGTCTGTCAGGAAGTCAAATCACAACTTCCCTTCAGTTGTGCACCCAGGTGCCATTTAACCCTTTAGCTGTACAACTTGGCCGCCACCAACTTTCTTCCTTGATTACACAGAACATATCACAGAAATCTGATCCCCTGTGTTTTCACCATGATAAATTGCATTAATCAGCAGACCTTTGTGCGGTCATTAGTTGAGCTCACAGTAACTTTTGCTTTTTGGTAGGCTGAAGTAATGTTGGTCCTTCCTTTCCCTCTATCATTTAACATACTCCTACCAAAGCCCCCCCCCCCCCCCCATTCGTGGCCGTGTCTTCTGTGTTCCCCTTCTTGTAGTTTTGTGAAATGTGTCCTCCACTCTACAGGCAAAACATTGAATTTTGTCTTACATGAAGTTGTACTTTGTTGGCTGCTCCTACAATAGTTTGTTTCTGGTTATGGTTTGAAAACAGGATGATCCAGTTTCTCATTAAGTTGAGGCCTCCATAGCTCTTCTATGAATTGAGCTGCCATTTGTATTGTTTCTTCAAATGTCTTGCAGTGTTCCAGTCTAACCGTGCAACCAGCTTTACTGTGTAGACCATTCAAAAATGTATGTTATGCCCTTTGTTCAGCTTCAAACAGTTCTGCCTCATTGCGTGAATTGTTCTCTCTATGGTTCTGTGTGTTAACATTAATTTTCCTATTGATGCTCAGTGGCATCTCTGTCCAAAATATGCATATTTTGGAGTAGCTCCCGTGCTTTTCTTCTTGTACTGTTGCACAAGTGACTGTTTAAATTGGTCCTATATAGCTTAACAACTGTGTATATAATCACATGTGACAAGACAGATTGCACCATCATGGATTCAAAGCTTTGCCATGGTCCTTTTCTGAGAGTCATTCCAGAATCCTAGGCTGCTGCATTCTAGAATTTACCAAAAAGCAGGTGAACATCCCGATCTTATCTTCAGAAAAAAATCGGAAATGTAGGGATCAAAGAAATGTTCTCCAGATCCAGAGTGGTGCACAGTGGCGTGCTTTTGCGACCCAGTTCACCACATACGACACGGCCATTCAGTGCTATGGAGGGGCACGAGCACTGAGTGACGTGCGGAAGCAGCACGTGTGTCCTGCCATCAGCTACCCTTACTTTTTTGTTCTCAGGCACTATGCTTATATTTATGAGATATATTTTAAATGACTACAGTGAGTGTTTCATGATGGCTTCATGTGTTACTTTTGAAACAACATTCTTGATTTTTTGTTCTGATTATTACTCATTGCAGTGGGTCATCAGGCACATTTTTTCTTTTATTTTCAGCAGGTATTTGCAGTTTCGTTCTTGCAATGTGTAGATGGGGTCGACCTGAACAAATACTTCTCATTAAGTCTCTCGTGCAATGAGGTCCTGTCAGAAAGTGTCGGCTTCTTTTCTGTTACAAGGAAAATTATTTCTAAATCAGAATTCTACATGCCCATTCAACAGAGTGGTCCCAAATTAGCCTAATGCAATATTCACTGTATAGATATGTATTATTTCTGCTGCATGGTGTTAGCAGTAAGTGGGAATCAGGACGGTGCTGTCACTGCTGGAGTACTGGCTATCTTGTTTTGCTGTCCTTGTTAACACATATTGGTAAAACGAATATCCCACTATACTAATTTGTCATCAGTCTGTCAAATGGGCATGTAAAATTCATTTTGTTTGTAATGGGAAACAAAGCGATGCTTTCCATTGAAGCTGGACATTGCTTGAAAGACGTGACAAGTACCAAAATATATGCGGAAACAATAGAGAAAATGTGCCTGCTGACTCTCGGGTGAGACACCCTTACAAAAATTACAATCAATACACTTGTGATTAAAGACATATATTGTTCAAAATACTAACTTCAAAACACAACTCCCCCTGCAGGTCCGGGGGTTAGAATAGGCCCGAGGTATCCCTGCCCATCGTAAGATATGACTAAAAGGAGTGTCTCATTGTTCAGCCCTATAAGTCCAGGTCCCATGTTACGGGTTGACCTGCCACTTTCCAAATTCTACAGAAGTGTGGGCCATATGGGGAAGGACACCTTAAGTGGCGCATGAGTGCCCTTAGATTCAATCTCCTGAACCTCTTGTCATGGCTCTGCATCTTCACCTGCCATTCAACTATTTGGGTGAGGACACTTTCTGGGATATGTCATCTTCTTCCATTGTTTCCTGTCTTCTTTCACCCCCATGACAAGATTGGATTTCTCTGTACCCAATATCCAGCACGGTGACCAGTCCGTTGTGGTAGGGTCGTCATGTATCCATTTGGTGGTGCCCCCCTGACAACACAGGGATTGCACTACTGATGCCTGAGCTGGAAACGCCCCACGTATGCCAAGGAGTAGATGCCTGTCTTCCTGGGGCATAAGGACTCCCAGCAATGGCCATCATGCTAGGTGGCCTTTGCTGTGGCTGGATGGCACCCATGGGGAAAGCCCTTGGTCGGAGTGGGTGGCATCAGGGTGGATGACCCGCAATGAACCGGACTAAGTCATCTCTTCCTGGCGACTGTATTGTGTTGGCAGTCTCCAAGAAGGACAAGATTGAGTACAATGCTGACAGATATGACCCTAAATCGTTCCCGTCCCTCGCTATGCCGTGGGAGGAACGTAGGGCTACAGTAAGAAGAGAGCCATATTCACCTCAGTATTTTGTCTGTAGCAGAATGGTGGGGGACTCCTTTCTACCACTGAAGCCTCAATTTTTTGTTGAACATCTTGAGGATAAGTTTGGGGAAGTGACAGCACTGTCCAAGATCAGAAGTGGTGCAGTCTTGATTCGGATATGTGACCGGCTGGGTGATATTCCTGTTTCTGTCACTCCCCATAAAAGCCTCAACATGGTCCAGGGGATTATTTTCCATCGTGATTACCTCTTGCAGTCTGACAACAAGCTCCGTGCCAATTTAGAACGTCAGGGTGTTCATTTCATCTGGCGCATTTACAGGGGACCCAAAGACAACAGGGTTGCTACCGATTCCTTCATCTTGGCCCTCGAGGGTGATTCATTGCCAGAAAAGGTCAAGGTGATGGTTTACCGCTGTGACGTTTAACCATACGTCCCTCCCCCTATGCGGTGCTTTAAGTGCTGGAAATTTGGGCACGTCTTCCCGCGGCACTTCCAACGCCACATGTTGAGACTGTGGACGTCCACTGCATCCAGATATTCCCTGTGCACCTCCTCCCACTTGTATCAACTGCGGAGAGCAGCACTCCCCCTGCCCGCCAGACTGCACAGTACTCCGAAAGGAGCAGAAAGTCGTGAAGTACAATACTTTGGACTGATTGACTTACCAAGAGGCTGAACATAAATTTGAACGATTACACCCCGTTTGGTTGACATCCACGTACGCTGCAGCTACGTAAACATCACCATCACAAATAACAGTCGTGCCACACTCTGTGCCATGAACAGTTGGCCCTCTGGGCCTCCAGACTACATCTGCCCCCCTTGATGGTAGGGGGAAAAAATCTCCTTCCGTTGCTCCCAAAGTACCTTCTTTGGGAGCAAGGCCCTTCCAAATGCAGGGGACATTGGTCCCCTCCACCCAGCTGGAGGAGCAACAGCCTTCTTCGGCTCCTGTCATGTGGAAGGGGTCCCTTGGTATCCTCTCTCCCAAGTTGTCCACTAATGCCACAGTGGACACTCGCCAGTGACTAAAGGAGCCAAAAGCTGCTGGATGAAGAGCTTCTCGGTCTTCCTCCATGCCTGAAGCTACTTCAGAGAAGTCCTCCCAGCAAGCCCCTAACGAGAAGTGAGAGGCTAAGCAAACAAAGAAGTCTCCTAAGAAAAAGGACCCTCTGGTGGCCCCAACACCACAACTTCCTACCAATTCTGCACCTGCAGGTGAGGTGGAGATCTCACTATCCCCTGTGGACCTGGATCTCACTGATGGCTCATCCACAATAGGAATGGATACAAATACTTAATCGGTGGCAGCAGGTGACCCTGAGGCGCAACCTGCCTCATTGCATGCTTCATGCCTTCCGAGCCTCACGATAATATCATCCTCCAGTGGAATTGCTGCGATTTTCTTCACCACCTGGCTGAGCTATGGCAACTGTTAAGCTTCACACCTGATTTCTGCATTGCCCTCAAGGAAACCTGGTTCCTGGCAATGTAGACCCCTGCCCTTCGCAGCTATAGGGGATATTACAATAACTGTAGCGACTTTAATAGTGTGTCAGGTGCAGTTTATGTCTATGTCCTAAACTCAGTATGCAGTGAACCTGTGCCCCTTCAAACCCCTCTTGAAGCTGTGGCTGTCAGGATAAGGATGATGTGGGAAATAACTGTCTGCAATGTATATCTTCCTCCAGATGGTGCAGTACCCCTGAATGTGTTGGCTGTACTGATTCATCAACTCCCTAAAACTTTCCTACTTTTTGGAGATTTGAATGCCCATAATCCCTTGTGGGGTGGCACTGTGCTTGCTGACCGACGTAGAGATGTCAGAACTTTCCTATCTCAACTTGACATCTGCCTCTTATATACTGGGGTCCCTACACATTTCAGTGTGCCCTTAACTCGGCCATTGACTTACCCCTCTGCAGCGCAGGACATCTCCCATCTGTCCACCGGAGAGCCCACGATGACGTGTGGTAGTGACCACTTTCACATCTTCCCGTCACTCCCCCAGTGTCATTGCCCCGGACATCTACCAAGATGGGCTTTAAACAAGGCAGACTGGGAAGCTTTCACCTCTGCTGTCACTGTTGAATCTCCTCCACATGATACCATCGATGTGATAGTTGAGCAGGTCACTAGAACAATTGTGTCTGCGGCAGAAAACACGATCCCTTGTTCCTTAGGGTGCCCCCCCCCCCCCCCTCCCCAGTGAAAGTCAGTACCTAGAGCACCTAATAACTTTTAAACGGCTCCGTGCCTGCATTTTCCAGCTTATAAAAAGATGGAAACGGGCATGTTGGTAGAGGTATGTCTCGACCATTGGGTGCCATATGTCACCTTCCCAAGTCTGTACGAGGATCGGGGTACTAGACCCCGACAGGTGTTAGTGGCATTAACATCAATGGCGTCTTATCTGCCGATGCAACCGCTGTTGCCGAGTGCTTTGTTGAGCACTATGCTCCAGCCTCTTCATCAGAGAATTATCCCCCAGCATTTTACACCCTCAAACGGCGGATGAAAAAGAAAGCCATCTCGTTCACTGAACGTCACAGTGAACCCTATAATGCTCCATTTACAGAGTGGGAGCTCCTCAACGTACTCGCACATTGCCCCGACACAGCTCCTGGGCCAGATCAGATCCACAGTCAGATGATCAAACATCTCTCATTGGACTACAAGTGGCATCACCTCGTCATCTTCAACCGGACCTGGTGCGATGGCGTCTTTCCATTGCAGTGGCGGGAGATAACCATCATTCCTGTGCTCAAACCTAGTAAAAACCTACTTGGTGTGGATAGCTATTGGCCCATCAGTCTCACCAACGTTCTTTGTAAGCTGCTAGAATGTATGATAAGTTGGTGGTTGTGTAGGGTCCTGGAGTCAAGGGGCCTCCTGGCTCCATGCCAGGGCGGTTTCCGCCAGTATCGCTTTACCATTAATAATCTAGTTTCCCTCTAGTCTGTCGTCTGAACAGCCTTTTCCAGTGCCAACAGCTGGTAGCCGTCTCTTTTTATTTACGAAAAGCTTAAGACACAACCTGGCAACACCATATCCTTGCCACATTATATGAATGGTATCTCCAGGTGCCTCCGCCTGATTTTTATCCAAAATTTCCTATCGCTCCGTACTTTCTGTGTCAAAGTTGGCGCCTCCTACAGTTCTCCCCATATCCAGGAGAATGGGGTCTCGCAGGATTCTGTATTGAGTGTCTCTCTATTTTTAGTGGCCATTAACGGTCTAGCAGCAGCTGTCGAGCCATCAGTCTCATCTTCTCTGTATGCAGACGACTTCTGTATTTCGTACTGCTCCTCCAGTACTGTTGTTGGTAAGCGGCGTCTACAGGGAGCCATCCACAAGGCGCAATCATGGGCCCCAGCCCACGGCTTCCAGTTTTCAGCTGTGAAGTCATGTGTCATGCACTTCTGTCGGCATCTTACTGTTCATCCAGAACAAAAACTTTATCTTAATGACGATCCACTTACTGTAGTGGGACTTATTGATTCTTACGACTGGTTTTCGACGCCCGATTGACATGGCTTCCTCACTTTCGTCAGCTCAAGTGGAAGTGCTGGCAGCACCTCAATGCCCTCTGCTGCCTGAACAACACCAACTGGGGTGCATATTACTCTATGCTGCTGCAATTCTACAGAGCCCTTGTTCAATCCCACCTTGGCTATGGGAGTCTGGTTTGTGGTTCGGCGGTGCCCTCAGTGTTGCGTTTACTCGACCCAGTACACCACTGTGGCAATCGACTGGCAACAGGACCATTTAGGACTAGTACGGTGACCAGCGTCCTGGTGGAGGCCCAAGTCCCTCCATTAAAGGTTAGGGGTGCACAACTGCTCGCCAGCTACGTTCTGCACATTCATAGTTCTCCTGAGTATCCGAATTACCATCTCATTTTCCCATCCACGGCAGTTCATCTCCTGCATCGGAGGCCCAGATCTGGGCTTAAGATATCGGTTTGCGTCCAATCTCTTCTGTCTGAAGTGGAGTCCTTGCCTTTACCACCTGTTCTCAGGGTCAATTCACGTACACCTCCATGTACACCTAGGCCAAAGCTATGCCTGGCTCTTTCACATGGTCCTAAGGACTCAATTAACCCCAGAGCTCTCTGCTGTCACTTCCTCTCAATTCTTGACATGTACCAGGACCATGAAGTGGTTTATACTTACAGCTCAATGCCTGATGGTCACGTTGGCTTTGCATTTGTCCATGGAGGACATACTGAACAGCACTCCTTGCAAGATGGCTGCAGTGGTTTCACTGCGGAGCTGGTGGCCATTTTTCTTGCTCTTGAGTGCATCTGCTTGTGCCCTGACGAGTTGTTTCTTCTCTGTACTAACTCTTTGAATAGCCTACAAGCTATTGACGCTCGCGATCTTTTGGTAGTGACCATCCAGGAGTCCATCTATGACCTGGAATGGTCCAGTCGTCCTGTGGTGTTGTGGAGCCCAGGCCACGTCGGAATCCCAGGAAATGAACTTGCCAACATGCTACATGGAAACGGCTTCTGGAAATCGGCATCCCTGTAACTGACTTGTGATCATTATTACACTGCAAGGTGTTTCACCTCTGGGAGGGGGAATGGCATTGTCTAGGTACGCACAACAAACTGCGTGTGATTAAGAGACTACGAATGTGTGGAAGACCTCCATGCGGGCCTCTTGCAGGGACTCTGTGGTTCTCTGCCGACTCCACATTGGCCATACGTGGGTAACACATGGCTACGTCCTCCGTCGCGTGGTCCTCTCTTTGGTGTCACAGTGGCTCACATATGACTGTCGTCCACATTTTACTGGATTGCCCAATTTTATCCACTCTGTGGCAGACTTGTAACCTTCCCAGTGCCCTACCTTCGGTGTTGGGTGACAATGTCTCAGCAGCAGATATAGTTTTGCGTTTCATTCATGAGGGGGGTTTTTACCGTACCATCTAAGGGTGAGCATTTAGCCTTCTCTCTAAGGTCGCCACCCTCCCTCCATTTTAACTCTGTCGCACTTTCTTTGCATTTGTTTGTCTTGGTGGTCATGTTTTCCCTATATATGTTTATCTTGCCTTGTCTTTTTGGGATGGACATTTTAATGTGTTGCAGAGTGGCTGGCGCCTCCTCTTTCATTATTGTGATCAGCCAGCCCAGACTATATGCTCTAAGGTTTTAAGACTTTCTTCTTCTTTTCCTTGTGGTGTATGTTTCCCCTGTTTTTTGTTCGTTCCATTCGTTTTCTTTTTAGGTGTGGGGTTGGGTGTTTTTATACCCCAAACAAACAAACCAACCAATCAACCAAAACGTGATAAGCTAAGGCTGATGTAAAGCTCCCAACATTGGCCCTGTTGCTCAACAATATTTTGGATACAAGCTAAGTTTTATTTCATACCAAATAACAAAAGTAATATGAAAAACTGCATATGTAACTCAGAAATATGCAGCAAAATGTGCAGTAAACAAAAACCTTTCACCACTACATACAGCAGAAACTGAAGATTAATGTCTGAGTTCCAGCATATATATCACTCATTTGTCTCTGACAGAATTATTATGAATAAAAAGAAGAGCATAAGCACTGTGTGGGTGTAAAAGCGACTGTGGTGTTGAAAATGAAACCAGCAGCAGTAAAATTTCTTTCAGAGTCAGAGGTAGATGCTGGTACGCACAATATTGTGCTGGCGATCTTCTGAAGAGTGAGAAAATTTTGACTGTTCATTTTCCAATAAGAAGCCACATTTTCTTCAATTTTGCCGCTTTGATTTAAATAGTACGCGTGTACACATTCAGAGTACCAGGTAGGACGAGTGGTGGCACACATAAAGACATTCCTAGCACACACGGACAGGTACAAAGGCACGTGCATTAACACATCCAGAGCAGTTAAATGGTTAATGCATGAGTACGCAAATGCAGAACAGTCATTGGAAGCAATCATTTCATAAAATATTTAGGAGTATGTGAATGGAGCAATTTAAAGTGAAACAACCACATAAAAGTAATCACAGGAAATGCAGATGTGAGACAGGTTCATTGTAAGAATCTTGGGAAATTTTGTCCGTCAACAAATGAAGTAGAATTTCAAATCCTTTGTTCAAAGAATACTTGAATATTACTCGTCAGTGTGGGATCTGTACCAGATAGGATTGATAAAGGAAATACAGAAGATCCATTGGAGGACAGCACGCTTTGTTACAGGTTCATTTACTGAGCATGAAAGCATCCTGGAGATGGTCAACTGGCTCCAGTGGCAGATGCTGCTGGAGAGGTGTGGTCTACTGTTGAAGTTCTGAGAGTGTACATTCCTAGAAGAGTCGAGAAATAGATTGCTTCCTCATACATATATCTCGTGAAAATACTGTGAAGAAAAAATTAGATGGATTCGGGCCATGTGGAGGCTTACTGGCAGTCATTGTTCCTGTGAACCATTCCTACCTGGAGACAGGAAAAGGGGGAAGTGACAGTGGTACACAAAGCCCTGTGACTTGTGCTACATAGATGTATAACGAACACGGGTAGCAGTACAGGAGTATTTGCATTTGATTGTTGTGTCTACTAAAAATAAAAAAAAGAACCATTGCTGTAAACATTGTGAAGGCATTTCCTGTAATCAAGTTTTGGAGCTGAAGGCAACTGTTAATGGATTATGGTTGATGAAAAGAAACAGCTGTGTGTTGTAAAAGTACAAGGTGCTACCCAAAATATCTGGGATTAGTGCTGCCATCTGTTGAAAACCTTACCTTTGGACTAATGGTCACCATAACCCTCGAAGTAGTTCCCGTCCACACGTACACACCAGTCCCAGTGCTTCTGCCACTGGTCAAATGTTTCCTGGAAGTCCTGTTCTTTGAGAGTGTTTATCACTGCCAGCGATGCTTCTCAAATCCTCTCTAGAGTGTCGAACCGACGGTCTTTCAACTTGAGTTTCAGTTTTGGCAATAGCGCGAATTGCAAGGTGCAAAATCTGGCGAGTACGGTGGGTGCCATAAAACCACCGTGTTGTTTTTTGCCAAAAAAGTTCCTGGTGAGCAAGGACGTGTGACAGAGTGCGTTGTCGTGATGCAGCAGCCTGTTCCCTCGACATCAGATTTTGGGCCATCGTCACCGTACATTTCCACGGAGCCATCGCAAAATGTACCAGTAGTACACGGAATTCACTGATTTGTTGGATGTATCGAATACTTTGTGCACAATTCCCTCGGTATCAAAGTAAACAATGATCACACTCCTCACCTGTCTCACTTTTTTGTGTCTTGGAGAGCCTGGGCTCTTCCCCCAAACACTTGTTGAATCATTGCAAGGGTCTCCGTAGCACTTTTCCTGAGATTCACACAGAATTTGATAAACATGTGCTGTTCTGTTCACGGATCCATCATAAAATCACCACACACCAAACGCATAGTATTATGGAAATCACTGTGGGCACACAACACATCCTCCCAGCTTAATGCCACTCCGCACAGACTCATCAGATATCCAGCTGTTGCCACTTAGCAGTGCAAAGATCTACTACTCTTACTTTCCAGATGGTAGCACCAGTCCCAAAAATTTTGGATTCCACCCCATGGAGTTTTAAATTACGTAGGGTATCACTAATGTCTATTTTTCAATACATGTATAATTTTATTCCACCATCATTACCATTCTTCATGCATAAGGAGGTCTGTCTATGGATAGTCATTCCCTGATGACAGAAATCTGGACTGCATGTGGATGTGCCTGTTGGATGATTTGTTGTTACGTCATATATATATATATCTGTGCACGTACACGTGGGCGTGGGCACCCTGGCAAGGGCATAGCAGCCTGGACCCTCACATTGTACTTCAGGATAACAGCAAAGTGTGAGCCTGCCCTTGGTGCCCGGCACTTAGGTGGGATGCAGTGGTTCGTGTGGCAGTGGAGGCAAAGGTGTCTGCATCATCAGCACAGCATGGAGCAGTGGAGTGGTGGCATCACATAACTGCCTAGCTGTTCAGTGATGACAAGCTGGTTCGTGCACCCTTAAATACCGCAGCCCCATGCTGATTTCACACTAGTAGTGGAATTAGTGTGTTATAAAGAATAGTCTAGAACAGGCAATGGCCCAGTTGTTGCTGTCAGGCTGCAATACTCCCTGGAGGCTGGTGCACTGTCAGCACACGTGACCTATCATCATGGAGGCGTTGCAAAGCTGCCAACCACGCTGTCCACTGGCAATCACTGACTGACCTTGGAGGTGTCCCATATTTTCATTCTGCACTTCAAAGTCTCGTTTATAGTTCTACCCATTACATTTTCTCCCACCTACAGAGAAAATTTGTCCTCAGATTTTGCAGAAACACAGGTACTGGTTTATTTACAACTATTCACAATTCCACCTCCACTCACAGTATCCCTTTGTCCTTTGCACTATTTACATTATCTGTCTGACTTCACTAGCATTTGGCTCTACATTGAGGTCTTCATTTATGGTTAACTTTGTCCCATGTCAAGTTGCTTCTGGTTGTGACTGGTTTGAACCCATAAGTTGAAGGTTGACAGAGATAGGATTTGCTTTTTGTTTGAATTTGTGGTATATGATTCCTGTTTCTGTGAAAATCAGATTTCTGGGGCTGACGATCCCATAACCAGTAATTACAGCTCCCAGAATGAGACTTTCACTCTGCAACGGAGTGTGCGCCATTATGAAACTTCCTGGCAGATTAAAACTGTGTGCCGTACTGAGACTCGAACTCGGGACCTTTGCCTTTCGCAGGCAAGTGCTCTACCGACTGAGCCACCCAAGCACGACTCACGCCCCATCCTCACAGCTTTACTTTTGCCAGTACCTCGTCTTCTACTTTCCAAACTTTACAGAAGCTCTCCTGCAAACCTTGCAGGTCCTGATTTCAAGTCTCGGTTCGGCACACAGTTTTAATCTGCCAGGAAGTTTCAGTCATTACAGCTGATTTTTGGTGTTGTATTTCTGTTATATGCTCTAAAAGATGTTCCATCAACATGCGGCCGTGCTACTTGGTTAACATTCAATTAAGGAGGCAAGCAGGGTGAGGTCTAACATGTTATTAAGGAAGGTTAGATTTCCGTGGATAAAATATCAAAGGCACGATCAGGTACATAAATCAATGTGTGGGTTGTATTCAGGGTGATGGTTCCTGTCACAATGGTGGATAATCAGAACATTGGTCCATTATGTCCCATTGGGTACCATTGATTAACAGTTCTTGACCTTGTAGTTCTGTCTGCTGTGTGCCACTCTGTCGACCCTGCTTGTAATGAGCACAGACACCAGCTGCTTGGTTTGCTATGTAGTACAACCAGTGTAGACCCGCTCTTTGGAAACATACTGTTTTTTTTTTCTGGCATTACTTCTTTTGGGCATTCTGTAGCAGAATTTGAGAGGGGAACAACAAAAAGCCACAGGACCTCAGAATGTCCCAGGCCATCGGGACTCGCAGCAGTGGCAGCATACTGGGATCCTGTCACGCACCTGGTCAGCTTGATGGAGCAGGACAATCAGCTGTTATTGTCGGTTGAAGACACCCAGCCAGCCCCTGACTTGCTGAAGTGCACCGGGGCTCCTAATCAGCATGAAGCAGGTCGGTACTGGCCTCTATCATACGCGCCATTGCAGAATATTCCAGTGGTACTGGATGGACAGAGTGAGGATGTAGTGGATGAGAAGATACCAATTAAGTCCTGTGCACCACTACTCTTCTTTTCAGTGTATAATTTAATCGCTAGCGGTTCGAAACGCTTACATATTGGTACAGAAGCAACCACAGACAGAGAGTGGCGTATTCTGATAGAGATTGAGAATGCAGCTAAAAGTATTAAGAGTTCGGTTTATGGAGGTGGAATGGGATGAACTCTGTCGTGCAAAAGCGTATATCATGCAGCAGTTGACCGCTGGCTATCACCCTAGCCGTCCTCCTCCGGACACTTACAATACCGCTCTAACCCTATCCATCACAACAGATACAATGAGTCTGCACTCCGTGTGAAATCAGGCAACACATCCATTTATCTACAGTATTCCACCAATCAAAACTTTTTCGATCTACAGATGGTACTATCCAGTGTGTTGGAAAGACTGAACAGATGGCTGCCTTGTGTTAAAGCTGTGTACAGAGATATTGCAGAGTATCTAAGTATGAACAGTGTGCATGTAGACGACTCCGAACAGTGGGTCAGTATGGTGCTGGCGAAAGCTAATGTACCGGCAATAAGTTTGAGAGAAAACCGTGCTGAATTCTATGCTTACAAGAAGGCTTTATTTTTTATACCCTGTAATGGCGTTAAGATAAAGAAAGAACCAGTTGATGTAGTGCATCCTGTGTACGATTACTGAATAAGTAAATGTATATGACCATGTATGTGTTTTTCATTTCTTACCTCTTATTATATTGCAAGTACTAAAGCTATTGCCCCACTATTTTCACTGGAAACATGCAACAGCAGAAAGTTATGTCATTTAACTAAATTCTCATTAAAACCCCATTGCACGCCAGTACTTGAAATGGTCGGCATCATAGAAAGGGCATAGTGTTCATTATCTTCTGTAAAAATGCATTGCACGCCAGTACCTGACGTAGTAGGTATCATGGCAGAGTGGGTGAAGCATCAAGACTTAGTTGTAAGCGACTGGAGCTGTGACGGTGCACAAGAAGACCGGATGGAGAAGAATGGCGCACTCCTTCCCCACAACATAGTGCAATACAGTAGAGACCCATTAATCCGAACTAATTGGGACTGGACCTTGTTCGGATTACCGATTTGTTCGGATTAGCCGGAATTATGGTGACGAGTTTCTAGAATGAAGTATACCAAGCAGATAATAGGTACACCATGGTAACAAATGGGAATAAGTGTGGAAACAATGGCTCACTCTCACTCCCTGCCCTTGTTGTTGTGCATTGTTGAGACCTTTGTAGTGTCTGAGGTCAGTGCACTGGCAGCTGGCTCGCAAAGTGCTTGGTTATGTTAGTTATCGATCGCTGGCACGCATAACAGTTGTATTGTATTCATTCAGGTGTAGTGGTGTACGTATTTTCGTCATGAGTAAACGGAAACGTACAACGTTAGCTCTCAAAGAAGAACTGAATGCTTTGAAGCGGATAGACAAAGGTGATAATGTATCTAAACTGGCAACGGAGGAGTGGCCGAGCGGTTCTAGGCACTTCAGTCTGGAACCGCGCGACCGCTACGGTCGCAGGTTCGAATCCTGCCTCGGGCATGGATGTGTGTGTTGTCCTTAGGTTAGTTAGGTTTAAGTAGTTCTAAGTTCTACGGGACTTATGACCTCAGATGTTGAGTCCCATAGTGCTCAGAGCCATTTGAACCATTTTGGCAACGGAACTGGGTGTTGGTAAAGCAACCATTTGTGATTGGAAGAAGAACCGAGTGAAGCTTGAACAGTCCTGTGCAACGTCTTCGAGAAAAACACTCCACATTCGGCAGACTTTGAAACAGTCCCAGTACGATAAAGTGGATGAAGATCTTTTCCTTTGGTTTACGCAGGAAAGAGAAACAACTCCGTTGAGAGGAGAAGGCTGTTTACCTGAACAAGTTAATGAAAGGTGATGAGTCTTTTAGTGCGAGTACGGGTTGGCTGGACGGATTCAAGAAACGTCATTGAATCCGCCAGCTAACAATTAGTGGAGAGAAGCTTTCTTCTGACCATGATGCATTGAAAGAATACTTGGGTGAGTTTGAAAAAAATGATAAGAGAAGGAAAGTATTCTCCCCAACAAATTTATAACGCTGACGAGACTGGCCTTAATTTTAGGGCATTTCCAATAAAAAGCCTCGCATCAAAAGCAGAAGACCATGCTCCTGGTTTTAAAATGTACAAAGATCGTGTGACTTTATTAGCGTGCAGCAACGCTGCTGGTAATCACAAACTGCCTTTAATACTGATCGGCAAATCTGCTAGGCCCCGAGCTTTTAAAAACTGCCACATGAAGTTCTTGCCGTATACAACCAGAAAAAAGCACGGATGGATGGTAAGCTGTTCAAAGGATGGTTTCGCGGTCAGTTTGTTCCCTCTGTTCGACGGTTTTCTAAGGAAAATCGTTTGTCTCCCTGTGCAGTTATTTTGATTGATCGAGTGCCATCTCACCCCAGCACTGAGGAACTATGTGATGGAGAAATTGTGGCGAAGTTTTTGCCGCCGAATGTTACACCACTTCTACAGCCGATGGACCAGGGCGTACTGCTAGCATTAAAACTGATTTACAGAAAACAATTTTTAAGAGTGCTGATCCAAGATGATAGCACTCCTTTACTGGACAAAATTAAAAAGACCAATATGAAGGATGTTGTTTATTGGGCTGCTGAGGCATGGCAGAATATTTCAGAAAATACTCTGAGAAAATCGTGGAGAAAACTGTGGACATCTCTCGAATTTCAGGACAACCTAGTTGAAAATGAAGAGGAAGATGTACTACAAATGATACAGACAATGCCTGGATGTGAAGAAGCTAGTGAAGGAGACGTAGATGAGTGGATGGCAGCGGATGGGGCACAACCTTACTGACGCTGATTTAGCTGCTGTTGTGACTCATGACCAGGAAGTAGTGGACTACTGTGACGGAAGTGACAACGAGCCTGAAAGTGATAAAGGAGAGCCGGTGCCACACAGTGACGCAGCAGAAGTTCTCGACCTCGCGTTACGTTATTTGGAGCACCAGCCCACTGCTACACCTGCTGATTTGATGTTTAACAGACGATGGCGCAACTATGTGTCATATAACAAACTGTCTTCATTACGCCAAAGAACAATGAGTTTTTGTCATCTAAAAAGTAGGGATAAAGTGTCCGCTGTATTTTAGTAAGTTTGATAGCTTTCCGTTCATTGTTATGCATTGTTTAAACCTAATGTTTTCTTGCCAATTTTTCTAATACATATTTACTATACTGTGTAAATTACAATAGTGTGTATGTACAGCAGTTTGCTATACTTAGACTAACATTCTTAATGTTCGGATTAAATGAACGTTCGGATTACCAGGGTTCGGATTAGCGGGACTCTGCTGTAATTGTAGGTCCATCCAACTGTGGCAAGACACATGTTCTCATGTTGCTGCTAACACATCCAGATGGAGTCCGCTTTGAGCATGTATGGGTATTTTCAAAAACACTGTTTCAGCCCAAATACCATCTATTACAGGAGATTCTGCAGGGTGTGACATACGCGACATTCAATGAGAGCAGAGATATCCCTCCACCGGAAAAAGTAAAGCCAAATACAGTGTTCATATTTGACGATGTTGTTGTGGGAAACCAAGATCAAGGTAGGCGATACTTCTGTTTCTGTCGCCATATGGCTGTTGATGTATCTTATCTGAGTAAGACATATTCCAGAATCCCAAAACAGCTGGTGAGGGATAATGCAAACATAATTATAGCATTAAAAGAGGACAATCTGAATTTCAAACACATTTACCAGGCTCATGTAGGAACCGACATGTCATTCAATGATTTTGTAAAGATATGCGCAGATTGCTGGAACCACAGTATGGGTTTCTCCTTACTGATAAAACAAGAAAACTGAATGATGGTAGGTACAGACGGAACTTCCATGAGTTGCTATATATACAGCCATGCAAAGAGTTTAGTACATCAGTACACGCATCACCATGGATAAATTCGCACGCATGCCGGGAGCTCAGTTTGGTAGGAAGGGTGTACATAGACATAACATTCGCTTTTACGTGGACGCGAAAATTCAAACTCTCGAACATAAGGTTGGAGCTGTACGCAAGGTACTAGAGACGTATTGTCAAACTCTTCTGAGGCTGAACAATACACGGAATGATCGGGTTAGTATAACCGAGAAGAGAGAAGAAAGTAAACAGTTTAACTGGAGGGGGAATAGCTGTCATTGAGAACGGGACAGTGTACAAACGGGTTAACGCAATTGAAAAGAAGATAGGCAGCTTAACTGAAGGGAAAATAGCTGTTGCCGAGAACATTGACTAGCATAAGAAGAAGAAGAGCGGATATATACAACCTCACGCTGCACAGAAGTCCGATTAGTATACACCGAGAAGTTCACTAAGCGTAAAGTCATCGATGCACGGAAGGCCGTTTGCGACAAGTTACGGTTGCTGAGGTTAGGCCATTTGAAGCAAGAGCTGCCACTGCGATAAACCTTTAAACCAGTTACTGAATCCGTCGATGAACCCTCAGCGAAATTCCGCTACGACGACGATGACGCTATTGCCGATTCCATTAACCGTCACAGGATAGACAAAACATTCGGTATTAGTCGTGAGAAACCATACATGTTCGGCACACAGCCTATAACTTTAAATGAAAAAACTATACAAATCGGCGATAAACAATTTCAAAGAACACCCAGTCTACTGAACCTTATTTTCCTAAGACCCACAAAAACTGTAAATTATTCGCCTTAGATCTGGAAATGTTTCGCGAAATAATGCTTTTAACTGATTTACATAAGAATACAAAAACCAGAAGCAATGTGAAATACAGATCCCTTTAAGAACTATTTTGGATGGTGAAAAAATAGCAGTGGTGATGATACTGACATGCAGCATAAAAGAGTGAGAAATCGACGCCCGCAGTGTATGTATATTACGACGACGCCATTGAGCTAATAGACAGCCTACGACTGCTCATGGCATCAACTGCCGCTGGTAATATAGCTCATTCGAATGAAGTTTTTTCAATAATTTCTGAGCTTAGAGAGACAGGCATCATCGAATAAATAGCTAGACAACTGCACAAACCAGCAAACGACCTGTGGCAGGCGGATCTTGTCGACATGAGGAAATATTCAAGTGTGAACAACGGATTCAAATATATTTTAATGGTCATTGATACTTAATATAAATATGCCTGGGCATTACCTGTGACAGCGAAAACAGGAAAGGAAGTCGCGCATGTGTTTGATGGAGTGCTGCAGACGGGGACAAATCGAAGCCCAGACAACCTTCCAACAGATCACGGCGCTGAGTTTTTCAATAAATATGTCAAGGCTGTGATGGAATGGTATGGAATACATCACTACTCGACGTTCATCCACCTGAAGGCGAGTATCGTGGAACGTCTGAACATAACAGTGAAAACCCAGATGTGGATGCAATTCATCTTTGTGTTTCACGCAGATGGATCGATATCCACCCGCAAATGATTGCACAGTATAATTGAACCAAACATCGCACAATAACAATGAGACCAATCGATGTTCGTGATATTTTCATATTTATTTCATATTTATTTGGTTGCCTGTAGACAACTGTTGTGTTGTATAGGCATCGTTAGATGGTTATACAAATGGTTATACATAAGGTCAGTAGTTACATAGTTATACAGATTCTGGTATAAATGATTACACAAAAGTTAACATATGGTATATGATTATATAAAAGGTCAGTATGGTTGTATGACATAAATTACAGTTTCTTTGATCACATTCACATTTATAATAATAGAGAATCGTATTTTTTCATTATGTAGGAATTCACTTATGCTATAGAATGTTTTCTCTTTCAACCATGTCTGTACCACCATTTTAAATCTATTCTCATGCAATTCCCTCGTTCCATGTGATGTATTGTTGTAAAATGTTTTGCCACCATGTAAAAAATTATTCTGGATTTTACTCAAACGTGTCCAAGGAATGTCTAATAAGTTCCTATTTCTGGTTTCATAAGAGTGCACATCTGACCTGCTTTCATACATGTGGGCATTCTCTTTGGCATGCATAATAGCTTTAAGTATGTGTAGACTGGGAACGGTAAGAATTTTGTGCTCCCTGAAATACTGTCTGCAAGAAGTTAAATTGCTCATACCAAATATACATCTAATGGCTTTCTTCTTCCAGAGGGAAACATCTTTTGCCCCAGCAGAGTTTCCCCAAAGAGGTATTCCATAATACAGATGAGTATGGAAAAAGGCATGGTATGCCATAAGTATGCACTCCTTACCGACACAATCCTTTAGTTTTCTAAGGAGATATACAGGGTGATACAAAAAGGTACGGCCAAACTTTCAGGAATCATTCCTCACACACAAAGAAAGAAAATATGTTATGTGGACATGTGTCCGGAAACACTTACTTTCCATGTTAGAGCTCATTTTATTACTTCTCTTCAAATCACATTAATCATGGAATGGAAACACAGAGCAACAGAACGTACCAGCGTGACTTCAAACACTTTGTTACAGGAAATGTTCAAAATGTCCTCCGTTAGCGAGGATACATTCATCCACCCTCCGTCACATGGAATTCCTGATGCGCTGATGCAGCCTTGGAGAATGGCGTATTGTATCACAGCTGTCCACAATACGAGCATGAAGACTCTCTACATTTGGTACCGGGTGTGCGTAGACAAGAGCTTTCAAATGCCCCCATAAATGAAAGTCAAGAGGGTTGAGGTCAGGAGAGCGTGGAGGCCATGGAATTGGTCCGCCTCTACCAATCCATCGATCACCGAATCTGTTGTTGAGAAGTGTACAAACACTTCGACTGAAATGTGCAGGAGCTCCATCGTGCATGAACCACATGTTGTGTCGTACATGTTCTAGCACATGTTCTAGCAGCACAGGTAGAGTATCCCGTATGAAATCATGGTAATGTGCTCCATTGAGCGTAGGTGGAAGAACATACTGACAAAACTAAAATGAGCTCTAACATGGAAATTAAGCGTTTCCGGACACTTGTCCACATAATGTCTTTTCTTTATTTGTGTGTGAGGAATGCTTCCTGAAAGTTTGGCCATACCTTTTTGCAACACCCTGTAGAACTCTTGCCAACTTACTGCACAGCTTTTCTGTGTGCGTATTCCAGCACAGTTTGGTATCAAGATGAATGCCTAGCAGTTTTACTGAATGTCTGAGTTCATTAGGTCCATCATTAATATCTCTTAGGGAAAAAGAGGATGTGTTCAGTGTTATTGCTATACTACACTCCTGGAAATTGAAATAAGAACACCGTGAATTCATTGTCCCAGGAAGGGGAAACTTTATTGACACATTCCTGGGGTCAGATACATCACATGATCACACTGACAGAACCACAGGCACATAGACACAGGCAACAGAGCATGCACAATGTCGGCACTAGTACAGTGTATATCCACCTTTCGCAGCAATGCAGGCTGCTATTCTCCCATGGAGACGATCGTAGAGATGCTGGATGTAGTCCTGTGGAACGGCTTGCCATGCCATTTCCATCTGGCGCCTCAGTTGGACCAGCGTTCGTGCTGGACGTGCAGACCGCGTGAGACGACGCTTCATCCAGTCCCAAACATGCTCAATGGGGGACAGATCCGGAGATCTTGCTGGCCAGGGTAGTTGACTTACACCTTCTAGAGCACGTTGGGTGGCACGGGATACATGCGGACGTGCATTGTCCTGTTGGAACAGCAAGTTCCCTTGCCGGTCTAGGAATGGTAGAACGATGGGTTCGATGACGGTTTGGATGTACCGTGCACTATTCAGTGTCCCCTCGACGATCACCAGTGGTGTACGGCCAGTGTAGGAGATCGCTCCCCACACCATGATGCCGGGTGTTGGCCCTGTGTGCCTCGGTCGTATGCAGTCCTGATTGTGGCGCTCACCTGCATGGCGCCAAACACGCATACGACCATCATTGGCACCAAGGCAGAAGCGACTCTCATCGCTGAAGACGACACGTCTCCATTCGTCCCTCCATTCACGCCTGTCGCGACACCACAGGAGGCGGGCTGCACGATGTTGGGGCGTGAGCGGAAGACGGCCTAACGGTGTGCGGGACCGTAGCCCATCTTCATGGAGACGGTTGCGAATGGTCCTCGCCGATACCCCAGGAGCAACAGTGTCCCTAATTTGCTGGGAAGTGGCGGTGCGGTCCCCTACGGCACTGCTTAGGATCCTACGGTCTTGGAGTGCATCCGTGCGTCGCTGCGGTCCGGTCCCAGGTCGACGGGCACGTGCACCTTCCGCCGACCACTGGCGACAACATCGATGTACTGTGGAGACCTCATGCCCCACGTGTTGAGCAATTCGGCGGTACGTCCACCCGGCCTCCCGCATGCCCACTATACGCCCTCGCTCAAAGTCCGTCAACTGCACATACGGTTCACGTCCATGCTGTCGCGGCATGCTACCAGTGTTAAAGACTGCGATGGAGCTCCGTATGCCACGGCAAACTGGCTGACACTGACGGCGGCGGTGCACAAATGCTGCGCAGCTAGCGCCATTCGACGGCCAACACCGCGGTTCCTGGTGTGTCCGCTGTGCCGTGCGTATGATCATTGCTTGTACAGCCCTCTCGCAGTGTCCGGAGCAAGTATGGTGGGTCTGACACACCGGTGTCAATGTGTTCTTTTTTCCATTTCCAGGAGTGTATTTTAAGAACTATAAATAAATAATACTACAAATGCTTACCTATTTCATTTCTTTCTTCTGCTTCCACATTTCTTTGTCGGTCTCCGACAAGCGTTTAACATACACTCGTCGATGCATCTCGTTTCTTAACGATTTTTATAATCAGTGTGGCGAACACCATAAAACAGTTCAGCTTTTCAACCTCCATTATAAGCACTTGGCTGTGAATAAACTCCATTGTGAGTATCAGACTACCCACATGTACTAATGGGAAGGTAAAGCAACCCTCAACAACTGTGGCCACTGGTAGTCGATGGCCACAACACTGTTATTTAACGCACATGTAGCCGCTACAAGTTGCGTCTTCAGACGTAAGAAAATGGGCCCGGACCCATCCGTCTGCGGTACGACCTTGGGAACACGCCTATCCTTATATTAAACGCTCTGAGTAACCGGATATCACCCACTGGGATTTTTTGTGATCTCTCAAAGACTTTTGATTGTGTAAATCATGGAATACTTCTAGATAAGCTCAAGTATTAATGGGGCAGCGCTCAAATCGTTTAAATCATACCTAACTGGAACAATGAAGAAAGTTCAAATAAGCAGTTCACATAATATGCAAAAAATAGGTGATTTCTCAAACTGGGGAACAGTCAAGAATGGGGTGCCTCAACGTTCGGTCTTGGGTCCTCTGCTGTTCTTAATATATATTAATGACTTGCCATTCTATATTCACGAAGATGCAAAGCTGGTACTTTTTGCCGATGATACAATATAGCTATCACACCCAACAGACAAGAATTAACTGGTGAAATTGTAAACGATGTTTTTCAGAAAATCATTAAGTGGTTCTCTGCAAATTGGCTCCATTAAACTTTGACAAAACACATTATATACAGTTCCATACAGTAAATGGAATGACACCAGTAATAAATATAGACTTGGATCAGAAATCGGTAGCTAAGGTAGAATATTCAAAATTTCTAGCTGTATGCATTGATGAGGGGTTGAACTGGAAAAAGGTCTGCTGAAACGTTTGAGTTCAGCTACTTATGCTATTAGGGTCATTGCAAATTTTAGCGATATACATCTCAGTAAATTAGCTTGTTGTTGTTGTTGTGGTCTTCAGTCCTGAGACTGGTTTGATGCAGCTCGCCATGCTACCCTATCCTGTGCAAGCTTCTTCATCTCCCAGTACTTACTGCAACCTACATCCTTGTCAATCTGCTTAGTGTATTCATCTCTTGGTCTCCCTCTACGATTTTTACCCTCCACGCTGACCTCCAATGCTAAATGTGTGATCCCTTGATGCCTCAGAACATGTCCTACTAACTGTTCCCTTCTTTTTGTCAAGTTGTGCCACAAACTCCTCTTCTCCCCAACTCTATTCAATACTTCATCATTAGTTATGTGATCTACCCATCTAATCTTCAGCATTCTTCTGTAGCACCACATTTCGAAAGCTTCTGTTCTCTTCTTGTCCAAACTATTTATCGTCCATGTTTCACTTCCACACATGGCTACACTCCATACAAGTACTTTCAGAAACGTCTTCCTGACACTTAAATCTATACTCTATGTTAACAAATTCCTCTTCTTCAGAAACGCTTTCCTTGTCATTGCCAGTCTACATTTTATATCCTCCCTACTTCGACCATCATCAGTTATTTTGCTCCCCAAATAGCAAAACTCCTTTACTACTTTAAGTGTCTCATTTCCTAATCTAATTCCCTCAGCATCACCCGACTTAATTCGACTACATTCCATTACCCTCGTTTTGCTTTTGTTGATGTTCATCTTATATCCTCCTTTCAAGAGACTGTCCGTTCCGTTCAACTGCTCTTGCAAGTCCTTTGCTGTCTCTGATAGAATTACAATGTCATCGGCAAACCTCAAAGTTTTTATTTCTTCTCCATGGATTTTAATACCTACCCCGAATTTTTCTTTTGTTTCCTTTACTGCTTGCTCAATACACAGATTGAGTAACATTGGGGAGAGGCTACAACCCTGTCTCACTCCCTTCCCAACCACTGCTTCCCTTTCATGCCCCTCGACTCTTATAACTGCCATCTGGTTTCTGTACAAATTGTAAACAGCCTTTCGCTCCCTGTATTTTACCCCTGCCACCTTTAGAATTTGAAAGAGAGTATTCCAGTGAACATTATCAAAAGCTTTCTCTAAGTCTACGAATGCTAGAAATGTAGGTTTGCCTTTCCTTAATCTTTCTTCTAAGATAAGTCGTAAGGTCAGTATTGCCTCATGTGTTCCAATATTTCTACGGAATCCAAACTGATCTTCCCGAGGTCGGCTTCTACCAGTTTTTCCATTCGTCTGTAAAGAATTCGTGTTAGTATTTTGCAGCTGTGACATATTAAACTGATTGCTCGGTAATTTTCACATCTGTCAACACCTGCTATCTTTGGGATTGGAATTATTATATTCTTCTTGAAGTCTGAGGGTATTTCGCCTGTCTCATGCATCTTGCTCACCAGATGGTAGAGTTTTGTCAGGACTGGCTCTCCCAAGGCCGTCAGTAGTTCTAATGGAATGTTGTCTACTCCCGGGGCCTTGTTTCGACTCAGGTCTTTCAGTGCTGTGTGAAACTCTTCACGCAGTATCGTATCTCCCATTTCATCTTCATTTTCATCCTCTTCCATTTCCATAATATTGTCCTCAAGTGCATCGCCCTTGTATAGACCCTCTATATACTCCTTCCACCTTTCTGCTTTCCCTTCTTTGCTTATAACTGTGTTTCGATCTGAGCTGTTGATATTCATACAAGTGGTTCTCTTTTCTCCAAAGGTCTCTTTAATTTTCCTGTAGGCAGTATCTATCTTACCCCTTGTGAGATAAGCCTCTATATCCTTACATTTGTCCTCTAGCCACCACTGCTTAGCCATTTTGCACTTCCTGTCGATCTCATTTTTGAGACGTTTGTATTCCTTTTTGCCTGCTTCATTTACTGCATTTTTATATTTTCTCCTTTCATCAATTAAATTCAATATTTCTTCTGTTACCCAAGGATTTCTACTAGCCCTCGTCTTTTTACCTACTTGATCCTTTGCTGCCTTCACTACTTCATCCCTCAGAGCTACCCATTCTTCTTCTACTGTACTTCTTTCCCCCATTTCTGTCAGTTGTTCCCCTATGCTCTCCCTGAAACTTTCTACAACCTCTGGTTCTTTCAGTTTATCCAGGTCCCATCTCCTTAAATTCCCACCTTTTTGCAGTTTCTTCAGTTTTAATCTACAGTTCATAACCAATAGATTGTGGTCAGAGTCCACATCTGCCCCTGAGATGTCTTACAATTTAAAACCTGGTTCCTAAATTTCTGTCTTACCATTATATAATCTATCTGATACCTTCTAGTATCTCCAGGATTCTTCCATGTATACAACCTTCTTTCATGATTCTTGAACCAAGTGTTAGCTGTGATTAAGTTATGCTCTGTGCAAAACTCTACGAGGCGGCTTCCTCTTTCATTTCTTAGCCCCAATCCTTATTCACCTACTACGTTTCCTTCTCTTCCTTTTCCTACTCTCGAATTCCAGTCACCCATGACTATTAAATTTTCGTTTCCATGCACTACCTGAATAATTTCTTTTATCTCATCATACATTTCATCAATTTCTTCATGATCTGCAGAGCTAGTTGGCATGTAAACTTGTACTACTGTAGTAGGCGTGGGATTCTTGTCTATCTTGGCCACAATAATGCGATCACTATGCTGTTTATAGTAGCTTACCCGCACTCCAATTTTTTTTATTCATTATTAAAGCTACTCCTGATTTACCCCTATTTCATTTTGTATTTATCACCCTGTATTCACCTGACCAAAAGTCTTGTTCGTCCTGCCACCGAACTTCACTAATTCCCACTATATCTAACTTTAACCTATCCATTTCCCTTTTTAAATTTTCTAACCTACCTGCCCGATTAAGGGATCTGACATTCCACGCTCCGATCCGTAGAACACCAGTTTTCTTTTACCTGATAATGACGTCCTCTTGAGTAGTCCCCGCCCAGAGATCCGAATGGGGGACTATTTTACCTCCGGAATATTTTACCCAAGAGTACGCCATCATCATTTAACCATACAGCAAAGCTGCATGCCCTCGGGAAAAATTATGGCCGTAGTTTCCCCTTGCTTTCAGCCGTTCTCAGTACCATCACATCAAGACCGTTTTGGTTAGTGTTACAAGGCCAGATTAGTCAATCATCCAGACTGTTGCCCCTGCAACTACTGAAAAGGCTGCTGCCCCTCTTCAGGAACCACATGTTTGTCTGGCCTCTCTACAAATACCCCTCCGTTGTGGTTGCACCTACGGTACGGCCATCTGTATCGCTGAGGCACGCAAGCCTCTCCACCAACGGCAAGGTCTATGGTTCATGGGGGGTAAATTAGCTTACCACGCCTATTTTCATTCTCTGCTTTCGTATGGCATCATATTCTGGGGTAAAAGAGTGTTCATTGCACAAAAGCGTGTAATCAGAATAATTGCTGGAGCGCATCCAAGATCATCCTGAAGACAATTATTTAAAGAGCTAGAGATCCTCACTGTAGCCTGTAATGGTCGCCTAGTCGTTGATATAGCTAATTGCTGTAATCGCACTATTTCACTCCCATTTACGGAGCTTGTTAGCACTTGATGTTAGGTTGGCACCATTAAAATGCGTTGTAGTAATCGCTGCTGCTTGCTGGATCGCTGCTGTGTCTCGATGTTGATGCTGGCTCTAAATCTGGTTGTCTAGGGTTAAAAACATGAGGTCCCGTGTTTTTTTATGTGCTTTTGATGATAAAGAACGAGCGAAACCAACAAATATGTAACCTTCAAATATTTATTATGGTGGCCATCTTAATTCCACTGTCTACCAAAGACCATGACACAACACAAAGTAGTACTTCCATTACATGATCTTTGCATTGTTTATCCACCTCAAACAATAACACACAAACACACTTTACCAGAGTGACATTCCGACTGCCTCCCGACCGTTCTTGCTGCTTGTATTTATAACATTGTCAAAGAACTACTAAAAAGAGATATAGTTTACAAGTCACATGTACATCTGTTATCATAATTTGTGCAGAAAAGTTATTAATTTGCATCGAGTGACATAATTTAACATGTTATTAAAATGACAGACAGATTTGTAGACTTGACAGAATAATTCTTTGTTACAAAAAGGCCGTTTTTTAGAAGTTTGTCAATTGACTTCTCTAATTTGCATAAATAAGTAATTAACATGAATTATTAAGAATTACATTGGTTTTCGTCTAAAATAGGATTGATTACGTGAATACTGAGTGAAAACACTCCTAGTGAACAAATAGGTTTCACTGGGTGATTTTTATTTAAGGAGATCCAAAATACCTAAGTTGGCTACTATTTTTCGTACTTCATATTAATTATTTAAGATAAACTTAGTGTTTTTACATGAAGACATTTGCTGTATCAGTGATCAAGTGATATTAACTTTTGTGTGGGTCAGTTATTCAGTATGATTTAATGGGTTGACTGTTTATGGAGACATGTTGTGCAATCATTGTTAACATACACAATAACTTTTCTATAATCATAAATACTCGTTAAACTGGTTGAATTTGGCGGGTATCACATACTTCGGTAAAGTAAAGCCTTTAATATGTTCTATTACAATACCCCCCTCGGGTAATATCATTTACAGAATGTTAATGATATTAGCCGACTAGGACAAATGTGTCAAATGCTTAAAATTTGGAAAATTACTACTTTAATAATTTTTTTTTGTTTTACTATGCATAATGTGTATGTATACCATGACCGTTACACCGTTTCAAAATGACTTTTTCCTGCAAATATTTTAGTTATGTTCTTTCAAATGCACTTTGTGTTATGGCTCTCAGTACGACAGCATAATAAAAATATTTAGTAATATATGAAAGTAAAAAAAAAAACTTAATCTTTGCTCCCAGTGAGCCACATGGAAAATGATCAAAAACAGACGCAAATATATCACATGCGATCTTAAGATATATAAAAAAATATATGTAAATTATTTCAAAGCCAGCTCTCATTGAGTCACAGAATAATCAAGATAATAGAAGGAACATAAATATATTACATAGATGGACAGGTCAGATGTCCATAGGAAAATATTGCAACTGTCTGCTCTTTTTGAGCCACATAAAGGAAATGAAAACAAAAAACATAATTAGAAGTATGGACATGATATATAAACACAAACACTAGAGAAGTCACATGTATGAATATAATATGCATTTTAAAAAAAAGAAAATATTTAAAAAACTTGTCTCCCATTGAGACAGTCAAGATAGTACAAGAACATATTAATACTAAAATTGGACACTTAAATTGGTCACAACATAACACAAACATCAAACTTGGTGAACATCTGATTAGCTGTAGAAAATTGTACACAAATCTTATGCTTAAGAAAATAGTAACAAAATGATGGGTCTTGCACAACAATTTTTACATTGTCTTTTATATTTGGTGCAAGTATGTCCCATATTCAACAATACAAACAGAAAGTAATAAATGTTTGTCACCTCTTTGGGTGCATGTTTAAACTTGCCCCTTGCAAGTAAAGAAGATGTCTCCAAATTTAATATTCAATAGTGACAATAAAAATATAAAAACATTGTCTCAGAGATCTGGAACTTTTCCAGGGTCTGTAGGATGAGTGGTAGTTGCTATTTGACACACCCAGTAAAAATCTTTGCTGATAAAATGCTTTACGGAAAATGGGTAAGTAACTGTATTCAAACAGGGAAATGTGCTTAATCATGTTTATATGGTTTCAATTCATGGATGTTTCTTAATCCAAATAACCTTCTTGATCTGGGAAAGATAAGTCTATATGCATTAGGATGTGGGCTTTCTTTTATTTCAAATGGACCAATGTAAATATCAAAAAACTTTTTAAGTTCGGCTGACAATAATTTTGATTTCTCTTGTGTCTTGACGAGTACAAGGTCCCCTGGTTTGAACTGTGTAGCTTTTCCTTTGGCTGCATGTCGCCTTTTTCTCAATTCCCCTTGTTTTTTCATGGTTTCCCGTACACAGTCTTCTCTTTCTTGTGGCGACATAATTTTGCAAGGTGGATACTCTATGTTTTCAGTGAAGAAACTAGCAGGGTATTGGTTGTACATTATTTCGTGTGGGGAAAACCCAGTGGAAGAGTGCTGTAAGCTGTTCATTATTTCTTCAAAACTATTTATGTACTCTAACCAATTAGTGTGGTTCTGGCTACAGTAGGTTCTGCACAGTCTTCCAATCTCTCTCATGTATCTCTCACCCGGATTGCTTGATGGGTGGTAGGCAGATATTAAAATGTGTTTAATTCCCGTGTCTTCAATATAAGTTTTCCAGTATTTAGAGGTGAACTGAGACCCATTGTCTGAAAGTATTGCCTTAGGTTTTCCCACAGTGTTGAAATAATTACTTGTAATTTTTGAAACTATTTGTTTGCTGGTAGCTTTCCTTAAGGGATAAAGCTTTATAAATTTGGAGAAGATGTCTACCATGACATAAATATAACTGTAACCCCCCCTTGTCTTGGGTAACGGTCCGTAGATGTCAGTTGCAACGAGATCGAGTTTATTTGTGGGTAATATGTTCAGCATTATTCCCCTGGTTGTTTGGTTTGTCACTTTTACCCTCTGACATCTGTCACATGTTGATAACTTTTTCGTTACTCTTCTGCTAATGTTGTAAAAATAAATGTTCTCCTGTATTTTTTGAATACACTTAGTGGTGCCACAGTGGCCAAAGCTTTCATGTACATAAGTAATGAGCGTATCTATTTGTTGCTCAGGCCAACACAGTTTCCAATAGTCTAAATCGGGTTTAGGTCTTCTGAATAGTATCCCCTTGTGTACTTTATAGTATGCTTCTACCTTTTCTCCCCCAGTTTTTCCTATGTAACTTTTGACTAGTTTCCAGTTTTCATCGTGGTTCTGAAACCTCCTAATGTCGTTACAGATTTTTTGTATTTCCTTTTCCTCTTTAATGCCCTTTAGATACATAATTTTCAAAATTTTCTCATCCTCTCCACTACTTCCCTCCAAATCACTTCCCAAAGGTAGTCTTGATAAAGCGTCTGCTACCACATTTTGTTTTCCCTGAATGTACCTCACTTCGTAATCAAACTGCTGGAGAAACATGGCCCATCTGGTAAGTCTGTTATGGTATAACCTGCACTCTTGGAGATAGCTTAATGCTTTGTGGTCTGTCTGTACTATTACTTTATGTCCCAAGAGGTAATTTCTAAATTTTGTAAAACCCCAATGTATAGCTAGTAATTCCTTTTCTGTCACTGTGTAGTGTTTTTCATGTTTTTGAAGAATTCTGCTGGCAAATGCGATTGTTCGGTGTTCCATTTTTCCATTTACTTCCTTTTCTTGAAATAAATGTACTCCTAACCCTGCATCGCTGCTGTCAGTAGCTAGCCAGAAAGGACTTGACATGTCTGGTCTATGTAGAAGTTGGCTGTTACATAGTTGCGTTTTGATTTTGTTAAAAGCATCTTCACATTCTGGTGTCCAATCCCACACTACATTTTTTTTAAGTAAGTTATACAAACAAACTGCATTTAATGCTTGATTACTGATGAATTTTCTGTAAAATCCTGTGAAGCTGAAAAATGATTTGAGTTGTTTCTTGTTTCTAGGTGTTGGAAAATTTTCTATGGCTTTTATTTTGTCTTTGTCTGGCAAAATCCCTTGTTCTGTAATGATGTGTCCCAAAAATTTTAACTCCTCTAGCCCAAATTTACATTTTTCTAATTTTAATGTCATTCCTCCCTTTCTGAGTTTTATAAATACCTCCCTTAATAGTTCAAGGTGTTCTTCCCAAGTTTTCCCAGTGATTAAAATGTCATCTACATAAATGGTTAATTTTGAACTAGTCTCATGACCAAGTACAAAATCTAATGCTCTGATGAATTCCGCAACTGATACATTGAGACCAAATGGAACGACTGTATACTGATAGCATTTACCATTATATAAAAAGGCTGTATATTTTCTCGAATCAGGACTAAGTTCAACTTGATGAAAACCAGCGGTGAGATCTAGGCTTGTCATATGTTTGACACACTCAAATTTACCTAACAGCTCATCTATACTTTCTGGGTGGTCGTTTTCTCTGATGAGATACTTGTTCAGATGTCTGGAGTCTAATACAATCCTAACGCTATTCTCTTCCTTTTTTACAATGACCAACGGGTTGTTGTAGGCACTGCAACTTCTTTCTATAACTTCCCAATTTTCCATTTTTTGTATTTCTTTTTCCACAGCGTCTCTTTTTGCAAATGCTATTCCATACGGTTTTATAAAGAAAGGCTCATGAGGTTTTAACTGTAATTTACATTGATAATATTTCACTCTACCAGGTCTATCATCAAACACATCCTGGAATTCCCATAATAACTCTTTTAATTTTTTCTTCTGTGTACTATTTAGGCTTTCAGCTTCCCCCAGTTTTTTCTCTACTAACTTCTCAAACTCTTGACCCTCTGCATCATCCCCTAAGTTCTCATCCGGGTAATAAACATCATCATTTTCATGATGCACCGATTGAATGTGGTTACAGCTGTCACCACAGTTTAAAATTAACAAATTCACTACACAGCTTTGTTGCTTAACAGGTTCTATAATACACATTTGTTTTGCTGTAAAATTAAACCCAGCATTCACTTTTAATATCCAATCCATACCTAAAATGAAATTTTCATTCAGGTCATCTACTACTAAGCATCCATGTTCAAAGTTTAGGTTATCAATTTTAAAAGTAAGTAACACTTGTTTCTTAACTACCTTACTGGCTCTGCCTGTAGCTCCTTTCACTTTTAATCCAACAACTGGCATCTCAGGAAAATGTTGAGAATTTCTGAGCTTATCTCTAAGTCTAGAAGTGATGGCAGAAACAGGACTTCCTGTGTCTACTAACACTCTTCCTTCCCACTTGTTAATGTTTACTTTAACATATGGACAACCTAGCTCAACATCTTTGTCTATTTCAGTATTTTCAAACAATAGATCATTTTCAATTTCTTTAGTTCCTAAGTCTAATGTCTCTTTCCTACACTTAGACACATCCCTCTCTGTTTGCAAAGCATTGACATTTAAACATAAACCTTTGTTTTCATCTGTTCCTCTTAACACTGTGTTGTCACTTAACAAACTACTGTTTTCACCCCATTTTTTATAAAGTCCACTACGGATTCTTGTCCACCATGTAGGATACAAGGTTGCACTTACCTTTGCTAATTCTTTTTTAAAAGGCATCTTTGTTTATACAGTTTCCATAGTTGTTCCACAAAACTTCCAAAAACTTTTCCCCTTTTTCTTGAAAACACACATTTACATTCCATCCCTTTATATTTTCTTTATTATTATTACCATTCTCATAGATTAGTGTTTCATAGTTCCCAATAGGCAATAGCTTGTCCTCAGATACACATTCCCTAGTCTGCATTTCACTTAAATTAACCTAATTATTACCCATGTTTGTCACATCACTTACCTTTACTACATAATCACTTTTCAATTCTACAAATACTTTTATTTCTTCCTCCACACTCTCATCAATAACATCACTTGATTTAGGATCATTATTTAAATGTCCCTCTATTACTTCTTCCTCCTCCTCCACAACAACCCCATCTTCAGTTTCCCCCCTATGTATCTGAATCTCAGCAATTGGGCCTTTGGCTCCATTAAACACTTCGGCATCCCCCTTCTTATCAAATGAACCCCCCAAAATAGATTCTATTTGTGGTGTGTCTGACTTGTTATTAACACCAGTATCTTTTTCAGCCCAACTAAGGAACTCTGCAATACCTTCAACTTCTGCACTTTCACTAACTACCTGTGCTTGAACACTGTTTTTATTAACTGTATCACTTTTACTCATAGTATCCCAAAACCTTTTATTAAATTCTAATTTATTCATTCTAACAACATCAGTATTTTCATGGTATTTACTCTTTACATTGTATCCTCTCCTTTTCCAGTTTCGGTTATGTGTTGTCCTATCATAATATTGTCTAGCCCCAAAACTACGGACATCTAGTGGGACTGTCCACCGTTTCCCGGCTGGTTCCCTCGGTCTGTCCGTTTGTAGTTGTCGTTTTGTTCACTAGTTTCAACAAACCCCCTTCTATCTTGTTCTCTTCCCCAATACCTATTTCTATCATTCCTGTTATCTCTCCTCCATCCTCCCTCCTGTGTATTGTTTCTGAAATCATTTTCATATCTCCTATCTCCCCTATTTGGAGCATTATTTCCAGAATTTTCAAAGTCTCTCCTCCCATAATAATCTCTATTTACATTCCTGTTCCACCCCCCATACTGATTGTTGCCAGAGCCAAAACTTTGATTATTCTCTCTTTCCAAGGCCCTATCTAATCTATCTACAAATTTCAGGAACTCTTCCATTGAATCGTCTGGTCCATGGACCAATTCCCACTGCAGTCTCTCTGGTAACCTTCTTTTTAAAACATCAATTTGTGTCATAATATCAAAAGAGTTATTCAAGTGAGCAAGTTTTTTCAATTGATCTCTGCAAAATTTTTGCATTCCCCCTACTTTCCCTCTATACACTGGTCCATTTAGAAATTCTGACTTTAATCTGGCTTGTATGGATTGTGACCAAAATTTGCAAATAAATTTAGCTTCAAACTCTTCAAAAGTATTCCAAGAATCATTATTCTCATTTGCCCAGGATAGGCCTCCCCTTCTAGAAACCGTTTTACTAACTTAATTTTTATGTTATCTGTCATTCCTACAACAAACATATCCTTACATTGATGAATAAAGTCAATAGGGTGCAGATTTTCACCAGGAAAGCATTTCACTTGGATGTGCCCATACATTGTATTTTGATTGTAAAACATTTGTTTTGACATCAATGCATCTTCCAATTGTGTATATTTAGTGTGTATCTTTTCTACTTTTGTATCTACATTAGTGGTATACAGGTTGTACTCTTGTTTAAGGTTTTCTGATGTTTTGTCTATTCTCTGATCTAATCTTTCAACTTCAGTATCTACTCTGTTGTAGATGACAGCAATACTGTCTGTGTTAGCTTGTATATTTTCATTTAAACTTTCAACTTTAATTTGAAATTCTTTTCTGAAGTGTATCAGCTGTTCGCTAGTGTCCTTACTGAGGGTAGTTTTAATTTCCTCACACTTCTCATTGAGATGAGTAGTTAATAGATCAAAATTCAAACTTAACTTACCCAGTCTATCTGTGTTTTCTTTAAGTTTCAAACTTACTTGTTCACTCGATTGTTTAAGTTGCGAGCTTATTTGAGTTGCAAACTCTGCTAGCCACTCTGTTAAGTTTAATTGTTCACCATCTCCTGGTTCAATTTTTACATTTCCTACGGTCTCAGGTAGAGACATGTTAACTACAATTTTTTTTTTTTTTTTTTTTTTTCAAATGACAACAACAAAATACCTTGCTTTATGTAGCTATACTCTGATGTGATCGGTGTTCTTGTTGGCTTTTTTCACATCTATTCGGTTTTATCTTGATTGATGAATTCCATTGACAATCCAGACGTTAATCTTCCGAGCGGTGTGATGATAGTTTTTCGTAATCTCACATACACACGTTTTTTTGTTTTTCACTGTGACATATCTTCACTGTTGCCACACTGCACAAATAAACTTTTTTTTTTTTTGAAGTGCTAAGCACTTACGAAATTTATCGCTGCACTATTATCATCGATGCACTTAAAGATCCCGGACGAGCCCCCACTTTTGTAATGGTCGCCTAGTCGTTGATATAGCTAATTGCTGTAATCGCACTATTTCACTCCCATTTACGGAGCTTGTTAGCACTTGATGTTAGGTTGGCACCATTAAAATGCGTTGTAGTAATTGCTGCTGCTTGCTGGATCGCTGCTGTGTCTCGATGTTGATGCTGGCTCTAAATCTGGTTGTCTAGGGTTAAAAACATGAGGTCCCGTGTTTTTTTATGTGCTTTTGATGATAAAGAACGAGCGAAACCAACAAATATGTAACCTTCAAATATTTATTATGGTGGCCATCTTAATTCCACTGTCTACCAAAGACCATGACACAACACAAAGTAGTACTTCCATTACATGATCTTTGCATTGTTTATCCACCTCAAACAATAACACACTTTACCAGAGTGACATTCCGACTGCCTCCCGACCGTTCTTGCTGCTTGTATTTATAACATTGTCAAAGAACTACTAAAAAGAGATATAGTTTACAAGTCACATGTACATCTGTTATCATAATTTGTGCAGAAAAGTTATTAATTTGCATCGAGTGACATAATTTAACATGTTATTAAAATGACAGACAGATTTGTAGACTTGACAGAATAATTCTTTGTTACAAAAAGGCCGTTTTTTAGAAGTTTGTCAATTGACTTCTCTAATTTTCATAAATAAGTAATTAACATGAATTATTAAGAATTACATTGGTTTTCGTCTAAAATAGGATTGATTACGTGAATACTGAGTGAAAACACTCCTAGTGAACAAATAGGTTTCACTGGGTGATTTTTATTTAAGGAGATCCAAAATACCTAAGTTGGCTACTATTTTTCGTACTTCATATTAATTATTTAAGATAAACTTAGTGTTTTTACATGATGACATTTGCTGTATCAGTGATCAAGTGATATTAACTTTTGTGTGGGTCAGTTATTCAGTATGATTTAATGGGTTGACTGTTTATGGAGACATGTTGTGCAATCATTGTTAACATACACAATAACTTTTCTATAATCATAAATACTCGTTAAACTGGTTGAATTTGGCGGGTATCACATACTTCGGTAAAGTAAAGCCTTTAATACGTTCTATTACAAGCCTCACAATAAATAAATAAATAAATAAATAAATAAATAAATAAATAAATATATATATATATATATATATATATATATATATATATATATATATATATATATATATATTCACTTACGAAATTTGTTATTAACAGTCCGAACGAATTCAAAAGTAATAGCAGTGTACATGGCTACAACACTAGGACAAAGGATGATCTTCACTACTCAAGGTTAAAAAGTAATAGCAGTGTACATGGCTACAACACTAGGACAAAGGATGATCTTCACTACTCAAGGTTAAATCTAACTTTGGCTCAGAAGGAGGTAAATTATGCTGCCACAAAAGTCTTTGGTCACTTACCATTGCATCATAAGTCTGACAGATAGCCATACAGCAATTAAAAGGAAATTAAAAGAATTTCTTAATGGCAACTCCTTATACTCATTAGATGAATTTATGGGTATACTAAGTGGGTAATTCCCCCCCCCCCCAAAAAAAAATTAAAAATATTAAGTGTCATGTAATATTTTGTGTAATGTAATATCTTGTATAGATACCTTTTATTAACCTGACACGTTCCACATCATTACGAAGTGTCGTATTCATGATCTATGGAACAAGTACTCATCTAATCTACAATGTGCATTAATATCCGTACCATGTAATCACGTCATATACCACAGCGCTGGGTCCGTATTTCTTGCATTATTTATCGCTCGAAAGTTGCGTTAACAATCGCCGATGTACCTGAGCCTAAGGTTACATTCACAGTGGCAGCGACAACGGTCGTCAGATGCCACGGCCAGAGGTCGCCCGATAACATCGGCCGACAGCTTGGCCACAGCGCGTCCGATCTCCCTCTTCAGTGTTTGATGGGGCCAAGGAGAGGTTTGATTTTAACCTTCAAGGATGAGATGAATAACACAACGTCTCTGTGTGCTTGGAGACGAGTGCTACAATGCGGCTTTTGCTATCAAAAAGATGCTGAATGCATGTGCATGAGCTATAAATCTGTCTTGAAAAGAACGTGGCGAGTACTGTATCCTCTGCCCTTAGTTTCTGGAATTAACAGACATGTTTTACAAACATATTACATGAATGAGAAATTTTCTGTTACTTACTCCAGATGATTCGTAGTAGCCTTGAAAAGCATAATTAAAACACCCTGTTTTGCTGAATTTATTTTAAGTTGTGCAGACATACGTTAATTAACCTTCAGCGGCTGTCATTCAGAATACTCGTGAAAGACAAACATAAAACTTCGAATAAGATACTCTGAACACCTAAACCACTGAAAAGTGGAAAAGGATATGCCACATTTGCAAACCACTTCATGTAAGAGAATCACCATCCTACTGGCACAAAAACACCACTAAGCTGAAGTAATAATTTCTAGGCAATTAATGTACACCTATTACAACCCACAACAGTTTCACTGCAGCGACTTTAAGACATCATCCCTTTCAAGTGAACAAATTATTTTTGAGGTTAAATTTCCAACACAAATTTTGCCTGCTTGTGATTCGCAATAAACCTGCGATTTCAGTCCATATATTCTGAATTATATCCAGATTATATATGTCATCCTCAGGATAACACAATCTCCTTCTTTGAATGAAATTGTCAGTTTTCACAGTCTATATTTCGTGTTACGTCAGCCAGTATTACTTACGAAAACGAACTGATTTGATTTAGGCCGGCCGGAGTGGCCGAGCGGTTCTAGGCGCTACAGTCTGAAACCGCGCGACGCTACGGTCGCAGGTTCGCATCCTGCCTCGGGCATGGATGTGTGTGATGTCCTTAGGTTAGCTAGGTTTAAGTAGTTCTACGTTCAATGGGGCTGATGACCTCAGAAGTTAAGTCCCATAGTGCTCATAGCCATTTGAACCATTTTTTTGATTTGTATTTCATCGGTTTTCGTCCTAAGTCTGTACGTTCGATCAGCTACATTGTGATTGTGCACATAGTAGCGTACTGATTTTAAAAATGGCTCTGAGCACTATGGGACTTAACTTCTGAGGTCATCAGTCTCCTAGAACTTAGAACTACTTAAACCTAACTAACCTAAGGACATCACACACATCCATGCCCGAGGCAGGATTCGAACCTGCGACCGTAGCGGTAACGCGGTTCCAGACTGTAGCGCCTAGAACCGCACGGCCACCCCCGCCGGCTGATTTTAAAAGATCAGACATATTCGTCCGATGTCGGTAGCCAGCGGAATCCACCGATATCGGCGCCACTGTGATCGCAGCCTGAGGCTAAATATTCTTCTTTTAATGCAATTTTTGTGCGACAAATAAGGCAAAGCATATATACCCAGTGTTGTAGTATATGACGTGGCTACGCTGCATTTAAAATATAAAATTCCCCACACCAGTCTGTTGTCCTACAATGCAGCAGCTCCCTTCAGCTCAACCATTTCCTACTCTGAGGGACATCAATCTCGCCTCATTGTCGAGCCTGTGAATTCCATGAACTTTCCGTGCTTCAGTATGGTACAATTTCGCCAAAACCTGGGCAAAGTATCCAATTCAGCAGTGTGTAGTGAACCGATGACAATGCTTCCATTTTTTCCACATCTACCACGCCAAACTCACGTCACTTCACACCAAACTGGCCAATTAAATATTTTGATTTCCCTGTGTGCCTTATCAGGGACAGCACTGTAATGATGCCAGGTTACTATTTGCCTAGAAATTCGGCTATGACAATGAATGTGATTCCAGCTGAACAATGGCTTCCTGCTGTACCATTTCTTAGTACAAATAGTACTTGAGCTCCCATGTGGGAAATAATGACACTTATCCCCATATACACTCTTTAAGTCCAAACCAATTTACAACAATTTACTGCCTCATGGACAAAATAATATGGGTTCAAGTGATCTTCCTGGACATAAAAGCAAACTACCCGACACATACTATGTTTTCATGCAGCATTCGCCCATATCATCTGCATCGCAATTGCTGCCACGTCACCTGAGTAACATCACATCTACACCCCTCACCCACGTTCACATGTATCCACTAGCGCTACACGTGATGCTCACACACTGCAACTACTCTATGCATGTGTAACGTCCAGATTCAACAAACTGCCTCAATAGATTCATTACCTCATGAGGATACCATGTACTCACAGCATCCAGCAGCTCCCGTGCACCTGCCGGTCACGCCCACCTCCACACTTGGCTCATGTCTATTGCAACGCATATTCATTTATCTCCTCATGACACAATCCGTCCGAATGCTTCCATACCTGCCACGCATATTGTGTCACATTTCTCTTTCCCATGTTATGATGCGCTGCTTCCCAATGCTTCCATGCCTACTGTGCCTACAGTGCTGTGTATCTCTTTGCCACTTTATGATGCGCTACTCCATGACACCTCTGCTCATGCTGCATCTACCGTGTCAGGCAGTGCTTACCTCATGTTGCTGCCAGCCTCACATAACCATGACCCTTATCATTCTGCGTATCCTCTGCAAGACTCCATCTGTTGAACATGGACTCGCCTATGCTGTGGTTCACTCTTAGTGAGTGCATAATGCAGTCCACAGGCATCACTGAGGACAATGACAAATTTGCACTTCTTAAGCACCTCAGTGATAACGCCGATCCCATTAGTGACTTTCTGCTTGATGTCCACACACAAACAAACAAATACAAGCGTCTCAAGGCCCTACTGTTTCAACGCCTATCCCACTCAGCAGAGGAACAACCTCATCTAGTGATAACTGAACCTCACTCTATCGCAGAAGGCCTTTCACACTGTGGCACAAGCTTCACCTGCAAACTGATATGAGCCTACCCTGGATTATGCCCTGTGGAATTTGTGACTATTAAAACTGATGGAGAGCATTCAATCAGCGATGCTCATGTACAAGGATGCTTCACCATATTTCAAACTATGCATGGCTGACAGAATGTTAGCGCTTGCACAGAGCTGCCTCTTCATTAATTCTCATTGTAAATGCGCTACAGCTGACAGCATCCCCACCTAAATTTCGGCAACAAAAGAACCCAGCTGAACCTAGCAAACACACTGCCTGTGATCTTGGTCACCACTGTGCACTTCCTACCACGCAGAAGCCAGCCACCCAACGTCTACTGGACTCGCTGAACCTTACATTCACTACTGCTCCATGAGGTTTTCTGGGTGCCAAACATAAAAAAATGCCTACGGTGCAGACTATCACTGGTGCGCCTCCGCCCGGTCGCTGATCCTTACCTGCCAGTAAAAACAGTGCGGGTCGGCTGGGCACTACACCTGCTAGCATGCTCTGCCTCTGCTGGTTCCACCCTCACTTTAGCTCTGACACACTACGTTGCATACAGCCTTGTTCATACCCAAACTGATCTCACGGCCTGGTACCAGTGCATCAGGTCACTCGTCCACTTCAGGTCTCCACAAATAATCACTTTTAACACCATCTGCTGGTCTCATCTACTACCAGATGGCTCTCGCCTCTTTGTTTAAGATGCACAACTAAATTCTTTCCTTCTAATCAACAGAGCTATTGTCAGCTGATTACGCAATCTCTCACTCTTGCTACATTTTCACCTTCACCCATGCAACTTTGCACAGCTAATGACTGGGATACTGGTGGTTGGCACCACCTCCATCACCTATGCCCTGGAAGTTCTTGGTGGCTGAAATGGTGGAACCCATCTTAGTAGTTGACTTCCTCAGGCCTTACTGTTTACTCCCAGACCTGAACTGTGCTCTGCTCCTGCACCACGATGGCCAAAAGCTGATCAGCAGCAAGTCCAGTGACTCGCTTCCTGCGAATTATATGCCATCATATCCTACTTCGCAGTCAGAGACGCCCCTCGATGTTATCTTGAAATGCCAAATGCTTACTGGTGAGCTCCACATGACATCTGTCATGCACTGTGAATTGTGGTGTTCCAACTGAGATATGCGAGCAGCCAATGACATTCTCCATTTATGCATCGTCAAGACATTTAGTGAGCTTCATACAGCACAACAACTCATTGTTCTGCCACATCTACACCCATTTCCTGATGATGAAGACATTGCGTCGGCCTCGAAACAGTTCATTCAAGTTCCATTACCTAAATGTTCCCCCCCAACCACACCCAGTGTTACTGACAGTGCCTCTGCGACCAGGTTGTCTGTTGATGATGGTGTTACAATAACACCTATCACTATGTCCTCAGATCCCACATCATGCCGGACCATCTGGCCACAGACTATTTGTACCATCTCTGACAGGATAGTTCACTGCATCAACAACAACCCCAGCCTGCTAGTCTGCCATCATCTTCGTTTCCTACCTCCCAACAAACTGAAAGCGGCAAAAGCCACCATGGACAAACTCTTGCATGCTGGTATTGTACAGAGCCATCCAAAATGCCTGGGCTTCTCCTATCAAGCTCGCTGTTCGTTTTTGGAATACAACCTACGACCAGCTTAGAGACAGAAGTGATGACACTTTCTGCAGGACGTGACCATCATTTTGCAGGACAATGCTCAAGCACGTACAGTGCAAGCTGTTACTGATTTGTTTGACTGATGGGGCTGCTAAGTGCTGTGCCACCTACTGCATGCCCCTGACTTAAGCCCTCGTATGTTCAACTCGATTTCTAAACTGGAGGAAACACTTCATAGCATTCACTTCAGAACTGCGACAAATTCGTCGGGCAATAGACTGTGTCGCTCGAGCAGTTAACACAACTGGCACGGCTAAGAGTCTCCTACGACTTCCACATCGCTGGCAATGGGTTATACACAATTCTGGTGACTACTCTGAAGGTCAGTAAAACTTTGAAACACGTATCTATTTTGCGCGAGCTGTAAATAAATAATTGCCATTATTAAAGTGCCGACCCTCGTACTTGGCGACTGTTTGGCGATTATCTGTACTTCAACGCCCTGATTGTAATAGACAGCTGCCCTGTACCGAACTTACAAGACTTCGCACATGAACTTGCTGGTTCAAAAAATGGTTCAAATGGCTCTGAGCACTATGTGACTTAACCTCTGAGGTCACACGTCGCCTAGAACTTAGAACTAATTAAACCTAACTAACCTAAGTACATCACACACATCCATGACCGAGGCAGGATTCAAACCTGCGTCCGTAGCGGTCGCGCGGTTCCTGAGTTTAGCGCCTAGAACTGCACGGCCACTCCGGCCGCCCGAACTTGCTGGTACTACCATAGTCAGTGTTACTGAATCCAAAAGGATCTATTTTCGGATACCTATGGCTGATGAGGATATACCAAAAATTACAATAATCACGACATTCGGTCGTTTTTATTTTTTATTTATGACTTACAGGTTAAAAAAAGCGGGTCGGACCTGGCAGAGATTTACTGACAGCCTGCTATTTAATATCTGTTATGCTTACCTAGTTGACGTGATAATTTTCTCGCAGTTTCCTGATGAACATGAGATTCATTTACGCACCATGTTGGGCAAGTTAGTGGCACAATTAATAACAACATATGACAACTACAGTAACTGTGTCAACTTCGTTGGACATTTGGTTGACACTTTGGGGATATGCCCCACGCTGGAGAAAAGAAACAAATTCGCCTCCTCCCTCATCCCTTGGACCATCAACACCTACAAAGTTTCCTCGGAGTCATTAATTTTTACAGGCATCCCGGCAAACGAGCATGACGTGGACGCCTGAAATGAAAACGGCCTTCGAAAAGTTTAAATCTGACCTCACACAAATTGTCACCCTCGCCCTTCCGTCGCTGGACGCACACCTCGTCATCTACATCTACATCTACATCTACATGGAGACTTTGCAAATCACATTTAAGTGCCTGGCAGGGGGTTCATCGAACCACCTATACAATTCTCTAGTATTCCAACGTCGTATAGTGCGTGGAAAGAACGAACACCTATATCTTTCCTTACGAGCTCTGATTTCCCTTATTTTATCGTGGTGATCGTTTCTCTCTATGTAGGTCGGTGTCAACAAAATATTTTCGCGTTCGGAGGAGAAAGTTGGTGATTGGAATTTCGTGAGAAGATTCCGTCGCAACGAAAAACGCCTTTCTTTTAATGGTGTCCAGCCCAAATCCTGTATCATTTCAGTCACGCTCTCTCCCATATTTCTTGATAATACAAAACGTGCTGCCCTCTTTGAACTTTATCGATGTACTCCGTCAGTCCTATCTGGTAAGGATCCCACACCGTGCAGCAGTATTCTAAAAGAGGAGCGACAAGCGTAGTGTAGGCAGTCTCCTTAGTAGATCTGTTACATTTTCTAAGTGTCCTGCCAATAAAACTCAGTCTTTGGTTAGCCTACCCCACACATTTTCTATGTGTTCCTTCCAATTGAAGTTGTTCGTAATTGTAATGCCTTGGTATTTAGTTGAATGTACGGCCTTTAGATTTGGCTGATTTATCGTGTAACCGAAGTTTAACGAATTCCTTTTAGCACTAATGTGGATGACCTCACACTTTACGTTATTTAGGGTCAACTGCCAATTTTCGCACCATTCAGATATCTTTTCTAAATCGTTTCGCAATTTGTTTTGATCTTCTGATGACTTTATTAGTCGATAAACGACAGCGTCATCTACAAACAACCGAAGACGGCTGCTCAGATTGTCTCCCAAACCGTTTATATAGATAAGTAACAGCAAAGGGCCTATAACACAACCTTGTTCAACGCCAGAAATCACTTCTGTTTTACTCGATGACTTTTCGTCAGTTACTACGAACTGTGACCTTTCTGACAGGAAGTCACAAATCCAATCTCATAACTGAGACGATATTCCATAAGAACGCAATTTCACTACAAGCTGCTTGTGTGGTACAGTGTCAAAAGCCTTCCGGAAATTCAGAAATACGGAATCGATCTGAAGTCCCTTGTCAATAGCACACAACAATTCATGCGAATAAAGAGCTAGTTGTACTGCACAAGAACGCTGTTTTCTATACCCATGTTGACTGTGTGTCAATAGACCGTTTTCTTCGAAGTATTCATAATGTTCGAACACAATATATGTTCCAAATCCTGCTGCATATCGACGGTGATGATATGGGCCAGTAATTGTGTGGATTACTCCTATTACCTTTCTTGCATGTTAGTGTGACCTGTGCAACTTTCCAATCTTGGGTACTGATCTTTCGTCAAGCGACCGGTTGTGAATGCTTGTTGAGTATGGAGCTAATGCATACTCTGAAAGGAACCTAACTGGTATACAGTCTGGACCAGAAGACTTGCCTTTATTAAATGATTAAAGTTGCTTCACTATTCCGAGGACATTTACTTCTACGTTACTCATGTTGGCAGCTGTTCTTGATTCGAATTCTGGAATATTTACTTCGCCTTCTTTTGTGAAGGCATTTTGGAAGGTTTTGTGAAGGCATTTAGGAAGGCTGTGTTTAGTAACCCTGCTATGGCAGCACTGTCTTCGATAGTATCTCCATGGCTACTGCGCAGAGAAGGCTTTGATTGTTTCTTGCCCCTAACATACTTCACATACGAGCAGAATCCCTTTGGATTTTCTGCCAGGTTTCGAGACAAAGTTTCGTTGTGGAAAGTGTTATAAGCATCTCGCATTGAAGTCCGCGCTAAATTTCGAGCTTCTGTAAAAGATCGCCAATATTGAGGACTCTGCGTCTGTTTAAATTTGACATGTTTGTTTCGTTGTTTCTTCAACAGTATTCTGACCGGTTTTGTGTACTAATTAGGATCAACTCCGTCGTTTGTTAATTTATTTGGTATAAATCTCTCAACTACTGCCGATACTATTTCTTTGAACTGAAGCCACATCTGGTCTACACTTACATTATTAATTTGGAAGGAGTGGACATTGTCTCTCAGGAAGGCGTGAAGTGAATTTTTATCTGCTTTTTTGAATAGGTATATTTTTCGTTTGTTTTTGAGGGTTTGGGGGTTACAATATTAAATCTCGCTACGACAACCCTGTGTTCGCTAATCCCTGTATCGGTTTTGATCCTCGTTTTTAGGATTGTTTGTTGCTAAGTGGTCAAGTGTGTTTTCACAACCGTTTACTATTCGTGTGGGCTCAGGAACTAACTGCTCGAAATAATTTTCAGAGAATGCGTCTAGCACAATTTCCCATGATGTTTTATGTGTACCTCCGGAATTAAAAACGTATTTTCGCCAACATATGGAAGGTAAATTAAAGCCACCACCAACTATAACCGTATGAGTCAGGTGCGAGTTGAAATCCAACTCAAGTTTTCTTTGAATCTTTCAGCAACTGTATCATCTGAATTGGGAGGTCGGTAAAAGGATCTAATTATCATTTCACTCCGGTTGCCAACTCACAGGAACTATCTACTTCAATTTCGCGACAAGATAATCTACTTCTAACGGCAACAAACACGCCACCGCCAATCGTGTTTAGCATATCCTCTCGGAACACCGTTAGGTTCTTCGCAAAAATTTCGGCTGAGCTTCTTCTCCCGCTTTCAGTGCCTATAACGATTTGAGCATCAGTGCTTTCTATTAGCGCTTGGAGCTATGGTACTTTCCCAACACAGCTACAACAATTTACAACTGTTATACCTATGGCTCCTGTATCTACGTTCTTCCTGTGTTCACCGTGCACCCTCTGTGACTGAAGCCCTTCTTGTGTCTTCCCGAGACCCTCTAACCTAAAAGACCGCCCAGTCCACTCCACACAACCCCTGATACCCTGTAGCCGCCTCCTGCGTATAGTGGACACCTGACCTATTCAGTGGAACACAAAACCCAACCACCCTTTGGCGCAAGTCGAGGAATCTGCAGCCTACATGGTCGCAGAACCGCCTGAGTCTCTGATTCAGACCCTCCACTCGGCTCTGTACCAGAGGTCCGCAATCGGTCCTGTCGACTATGCTGCAAATGTGAGCTCTCCTTTCATCTTTCAAGCAAGACTGGCAGCCTTTACCACTTTTGTCAGCCGCTCGAAACCAGAGAGAATCTCTTCTGATCCAAAATGACAAGCATCTTTGGTACTGACGTGAGCAACCACCTGTAGTTTGCTGCATCCTGTGCTCTTCATGTCATCCGGAAATATCCTTTCCACATCTGGAGTCACTCTACCCGGTATGCACACGGAGTACACATTGGTTCTTTCCTTCTTGGCAATCATGTCCCTGAAGGACACCATAACACGCCTAAAGCCGCCGGCACACGGGCCGTGCATTCCAACGTTGAGCGTTGAGTGTGCCGAGTCCACCGTGCTGCTGAACGCTCAGAAACGATGCGACTCGTGCATACGGTACGCGCGACCCAGCGTGCTCACATGCGACGGCAGCGCGCTCCAGCGGCAGTTGTTGACTGCAGTTGACGCGCGCGAGCTAAATAACATATAGACAAGTGTTTACGAAACGAAGACGCCTAAACTGGCTGCTTTAGCTTTACTAGCAACTATCGATGACGAGAGGAGAGGTAGTTGCATTAACCACTGCACCAACCAGACACACTGTTTACCACAATTGCATGGACTGTCTCGCCATGCCTCCCATCTGACCAAAACCCCCGCCCATGTCTGAAAGAACAGACCATGCGGAATATGCCGCTATGATACATATTATGTAAACTGAAGGTAGATGGAGAGGAAAGGAAAGAAAAGGGAAGGAACCATTGATGGCAGCTGTATCGGGAGTTCATGCAGAATCAGCAGCAACAAGTGAAAACGTGTGTCACACAGAGATTCGATCAGGGATCTACTGTTTACTAGGAAATTGCATTAACCACTGCACCACCTGTACACAGTGTTTCTGGCAACTGGGCGAACTATCTTGCCCCCCTCCCCCTCCACCATGGCTGACCCACACTCCCACCAGAACCAGCCTATCAGCAGTCACTGTTCGTGTCCTCCACACTCTCCATCTCTACTTTGAGATTTCTGCAGGACAAATGTAATTGTGCATCCACACTGAAGATGTGGATTCATTCTCTATTGAGGTAAATAAGTTAAATGAATGTATGGTGTCTGTTCTTTTGACATCTGTATAATTTATTCACCTTGATGGGCAACCAATTCACCACAGTCAGAGCAGATGCACAATTATGTTCAAGCTTCTGCAGCAATCTCGAGATAATGAGCATGGAGGATATGATGGGGACTGTGGATAGGTGGTACTAGATGGGTGAGTAGCTTGGCTATGAGATACTGGGAGATAGTCATGCAACTGCAATAAACACTGTGATAAACACTTTGTCCAGGTGTTCAGCGGCAACCAGTAGTAGACGTCTCCTCCAAATGATCAGAGTTAACCGTGTGGACCACTGGTTTACATCCTTCGACATTGTACAGCATGGGCAGTAAGTCAATGTTTACCACGCCTCACACATCCCCTATGTGGCACAAGTTTCTGGTCCCGATTACCCTCACACGTCATAAGTTGATGACGATGGAATCCTTTGTCTGTACCGGGATGTTATTTAAAGTTCAGTATTCATCCTTGCCCTCCCACAGGAGGATGGTGGAGTGGGCTTATTCCATGTGCCAGACAGAGTTATGGCACTTTTTGTTAACTCCCGACTGAAAGTCTGGCGTCGCTGCCTGACGAGCCTGATCGGACTGTTTTTGCATGAATGCACGCCAGTCTCCATGTCAGTCCCAGTCATGTTGTAAGATATTACAACCCCCTTTTATCACTTTCGACACTTCTTTCTTGAATTAAGTTACATCCTGCACTCCTTACCCCTTTATGTGTACTCTGGACAAAGACTGTAGATGACACATTACAACTTTGTCGATCCCCCAACTTCATTGAACACGTTTCCCCAGATCACATGGCGTCGTGTGTGATAAGCGCAACACGCTGGTTATATTGATATCAGCGTCCAGTCCACCTGGAATATCACCATCAATGGCAACACAGGTCAACCAGTTTCATTTGCACCACATCCGCCTCACTGCACACCCACCTGCGTTTACTGTGGTGTGGAGGACACAGACGCTCCTCAGTTCTCATGTGGTCCATTGTCTGACGTCTGGAGGCTCGTGCAGCATATCTTAGCTTTCCTTACCCAACAGACACCTGCTCAGATCATTTTCCTGTTGCTTTTATTCCTGGATGTGATTCACTACCCTGCACTAAAAGCTATTGCTGTGAATTGGATACGCTGCCATACGGTCCGCTACATTTTTGGCCCTGACGAGAATTCAGAACTAGGTTACTGGACGTACCCTAACGATCGACACTGTACACTTGTTCACAACCCCAGATACAACATGTTCTTTTCCAGTTTTCTACGGAGCGCCTTTCATGACCCGCCCTCCAGCCGAAACGCCCAAGCCATGAGATGCTGATACCTTTTTCCCGAAATGATGTTCTGAAGCCACTACAAACAGAATCTCCATTAAATTTTCGAGAAGACACATTTGGACGTTCCGCCAATCACAAGGCGTTAGTGACTCCTGGAATTCTGGTACATAGACTAATTTAATTTAAAACATTTATAAATTTAAAAAAAAGTAAATAAGTAAAAGAAAATAAAAATATATATACAGGGTATTCCATTGATTGTGACCGGTCCAAATATCTCACGAAATAAGCGTCAAACGAAAAAACTGCAAAGAACGAAGCTTGTCTTGCTTGAAGGGGGAAACCAGATGGCACTATGGTTGGCCCGCTAGATGGCGCTGCCATAGGTCAAACGGATATCAACTGCGTTTGTTTAAATAGGAACCCCCATTTTTTATTGCATATTCGTGTAATATGTAAGGAAATATGAATGTTTTAGTTGAACCACTTTTTTCGCTTTGTGATAGATGGTGCTGTAATAGTCACAAACATATGGCTCACAATTTTAGACGAACATTTGAGAACAGGTAGGTTTTTTAAATTAAAATACAGAACGTAGGTACGTTTGAACATTTTATTTCGGTTCTTCCAATGTGATACATGTACCTTTGTGAACTTATCATTTCTGAGAATGCATGCTGTTACAGCGTGATTACCTGTAAATACCACATTAATGCAATAAATGCTCAAAATGATGTCGATCAACCTCAATGCATTTGGCAATGCGTGTAACGACATTCCTCTCAACAGCGAGTAGTTCGCCTTCCGTAATTTCACACACGCATTGACAATGCGCTGACGCGTGATGTCAGGCGTTGTCTGTGGATCACGGTAGCAAATATCCTTCAGCTTTCCCCACAGAAAGAAATCCGGGGACGTCAGATCCTGTGAACGTACGGGCCATGGTATGATGCTTCGACAACCAATCCACCTGTCATGAAACATGCTATTCAATACCGCTTCAACCGCACGCGAGCTATGTGCCGGACATCCATTATGTTGGAAGTACATCGTCATTCTGTCATGCAGTGAAACATCTTGTAGTAACATCGGTAGAACATTATGTAGGAAATCAGCATACATTGCACCATTTAGATTGTCATCGATAAAATAGGGGCCAATTATCCTTCCTCCCATAATGCCGCACCATACATTAACCCGCCAGGGTCACTGATGTTCCACTTGTCGCCGCCATTGTGGATTTTCCGTTGCCCAATAGTGTATATTATGCCGATTTACGTTACCGCTGTTGGTGAATGACGCTTCGTCGCCAAATAGAACGCGTGCAAATATCTGTCATTGTCCCGTAATTTCTCTTCTGCCCAGTGGCAGAACTGTACACGACGTTCAAAGTCGTCACCATGCAATTCCTGGCGCATAGAAATATGGTACGTGTGCAATCGATGTTGATGCAGCATTCTCAACACCGACGTTTTTGAGATTCCCGATTCTCGCGCAATTTGTCTGCTACTGATGTGCGGATTAGCAAAACGGCTCTGAGCACTATGGGACTTAACTTCTGAGGTCATCAGTCCCCTAGAACGTAGAACTACTTAAACCTAACTAACCTAAGGACACCACACACATCCATGCCTGAAGCAGGATTCGAACCTGCGACCGTAGCGGTTGCGCGGCTCCAGACTGTAGCGCCCAGAACCGCTCGGCCACTCCGGCCGGCGCGGATTAGCCACAACAGCAGCTAAAACACCTACTTGGGCATCATCATTTATTGCAGGTCGTGATTGACGTTTCACATGTGGCTGAACACTTCCTGTATCCATAAATAACGTAACTATCTGGCGAACGGTCCGGACACTTGGATGAAGTCGTCTAGGATACCGAGCAGTATACATAGCACACGCCCGTTGGGCATTTTGATCACAATAGCCATACATTAACACGATATAGACCTTTTCTGCAATTGGTAAACGGTCCTTTTCAATGCGAGTAATGTATCACGAAGGAAATACTGTCCACACTGGCGGAATGTTATATGATACCACGTACTTATACGTTTGTGACTACTACAGTGCCATCTATCACAAAGCGAAAAAAATGGTCCAACTAAAACATTCATAATTCTTTATGTACTACACGAATAAGTAATTAAAATGGGGGTTCCTATTTTTAAAAAAACCAGTTGATGTCCGTTTGACCTAGGGCAGCGGGCCAACCATAGCGCCATCTGGTTTTCCCCTTCAAGCTAGACGAGTTTCGTTCATTGAAGTTTTTTCGTTTGACGCTTATTTCGTGAGATATTTGGCCCGGACATTATCAACGGACCACCCTGTATCTAAGCATAAAGACAACAAAAAATTACATAAAAATGCAATAAAATAAACAAACTAAAACAAGCCCATACACAACTACTTTCATTTTCATCGCTACTCTCTATGTTCTTCCCCCTTACTTTTTTCTTTTCCTACACCCTTGTAGTAATAGGTTAGTTGTTTTGGGATAGGCCTAGATAGGCGCCAACGCCTGAAGAGGTGCATTTTTTTTTTGTTAGGGACAAGTGGCGATGGCAAGTAGATATTTTTGTAGTTTTCCCTTTCTTGTCCAGGGGCAAAAAAGAAAACAAAAAAAGAAGGTGGCCCAGTTGTTACCACAACTGCCTAATAAGCAGGAGATCCCTTGTTGAATCCGAGTCTGGCACACACTTTCGCTCATTACCACTGAATCAACATTAAGTCCCAATTCAGCTGACATCAATAGTTCCCTTTCTTTTCTTTCCTTCTACCCCCTCCACCTTCAGTTTACATAATATTTGTTACAGCTGCGGATTCCACTTAGTGTCTGTCATTTTGGTCATTTCTGAAAGAACAGTCACCATGCGTTCATATAACTGATTCGTATCCATCACCTTCAGTGCAGATGCACAGTTACGCACAACCTTCTGCAGGAATCTCAAAATAGCGAGCATGGAGAACATGGACAGGGACTGCATATATGTGACACTGGGTGGGAGTGTTGTTTGGCCAGAAGGTGTGCCAAGATAGTCTGTGTCGTCGTGATAAACACTGTGTGCGCGTGGTGCAGTTGTTAATCCAACTGCCTGGTCAGCAGAACATTCCATGTTGACTTTTTCAGCACATATTTTCGCTCATCGCCTCTGATTCTACATAAATTCCCAATGCAGCTGACACCAAAAGTCCCTTTACCTTCAAGTTACGTAATGTGTTTTACAGCTGCAGATCCCGCGTGATGTCTGTCGTTTTCAGTATGTCCGAAAGAATGGAGACTATGAATTCATATAACTGATTCACTTGATAGGTAATGAGTCTTCTACCTTGAGTGTGGATGCACAATTACGTTCAACCTTCTGCGGAAATCTAAGAGTAGCGAGCAAGGATGACATGGAGGGGGACTGCAGTTAGGTGGCACTCCATGCCAGTGTGGGTCAGCCGGTATGTGTGCTGAGACAGCCACGCATTCGCGATGAACAATGCGTCTGGGTGGCGCAATTTCTAAAGCAAGTGCCTAGTAAGCAGCTGAGTCTTGGTTTGGCACACATTTTCTTTCATCACTGCTGATTCCGCATAAAGCCCTAATGCAGCTGACATCAATAGTTTCTTTCCTTTCTCTTCTACATAATGTGCTTCACAGCTGCGAATTCTATGTGGTGTCTGTTCTTTCAGACATGTCCAAACCAGTGTCGTAGCGTGAGGGGAGACTTTGAGACTTAGTCTCCCCTGTATTTGTGCTTAAAAAAGATTCAATAGTAATTCATAACAAAAATATAAATAACTTTCTGCTAAGAGCTCTAAATGTGACATCAGTCTTGTAGCCCGCACCGCACCCTGGGTATCGGCGTATTTGCCTGCTTGAGACTCGACTGCTCTGCCTCCCTTCCCTTACCTTCCCTTTCCTGGCTGTGTGCGCCTGCGCCCCCTCCACTTCCTCTCTTCCACGAAGACCGGTGCGCTGCACTTGCTAGCAGGCATCGAGACTAGTCTCTGCCGCTTCTATGCAGTATTTTAACACAGAAGTGAACAGTCGCGCGGTTTGTGTTCGTAGTCATTCTTGTGAGATTTTAGTGCATAATTTCGTTGTGTCACCAACATGAGTGAGCGAGCAACTGAATACCTTACAGAATTTTTATTAAAAACTCCTTTTTCTACATTAACATACCGTACAAATAAAAGTCCGAATTGAAGGACAAACGACCTACTCCTATACTCAGTGTAGTTTTTAAGTGAAGCCAAACAAAAACTCACTTTTCAGACAGCATGGTACGAAAAGTATACTTGGCTGACTGCGATTGCAGTTAATAACAGATTATATTGTTATATATGTCTTCTGTTTGGTGGTGAAAAGGAATAGTGCAATGAGGGCATTTGTACAATAAAAAACTTTGACCGGAATGCACCAAAGCACCAGATATCAAAACATCACCTGCAGAACAAAGAATCATTTCTGTTATTGGGCAAAAGTAGAATTGAGAACGCCATTTCTGAAGCCGCTCGGCTGACAGCAATAAAATACAACGAACAAGTTGTATCCAATAGGAGAGTATTGGCTTGTATTATTCAGGCAATTGTAATTCTTTGTAAACAAGAACTAACCTTTCGCGGCCATCGAGAGGATGAATCCTCCAGCTACAAAGATAACTATCTGGAATTGTTGGATTTACTAGCTCAAGGAGAGCAGTTAATCCAAGACCATTTGTCATCTCTTCAACCTTTAAAGGAACTTCTCCAGATATACAGAATGATGTACCGGTAATAGAAATGATAACTCTGGCAGTTAATGAGAAAATAAGGTCTGAAATTCAGAACTGCAATTTCATTTCGATTGAAGCTGATGAAATATTAGACATGTCATGCAAGAGTCAAATGAGTATAATATTCAGATACTGTATTGCAGACAAAATTGAGGAAAGATTCGTTGGATTTTACGATGTTTATGGAGATATAACTGCTTTTTTCAGCAAATCATCAAAACGAACTGTATTGCTAAGAGAAAGGATTTAAACTGCCACATGCAAGCAATACTCGCTGGAACTTTCATTCCAGGGCAGTTTGAACAATATCTAGTCAGTTCTCAGAGCTATATAGTGTTTTAAATTATACAATTGATGATACAGACTCTCAGTGGGACCCTGAATCTTTGAGCTGTGCTGTGAGAATGAAACGACGGATGGATGATCCTACGTTTGTCTACTTGCTTTGTTTCTACCGAGACTGCTTTGTTTATGTTGTTCAATTCTTTAATGTTCTTCAGCCAAAATGTGTCAGTATAACTACTTGGCACGACGAAATAAGAACTGTTCTGAGAAACTTACGGCAATTAAGAACGGAAACATTCGTTGATGAATGCATTAAATGCAGTTTGTGTTTGAATGGCAACTTATCATCCCGTGACAGTCAAAAGACATCTCTCAGGGCACTAACTTACGAGATACTGCATTTGCAAACTGTTCAGATGGAAAGAAGATTTCAAGCGTTTCCCCAAATTCAATTTGTGAACTTTAGAACGAAAAGTGTTTCTCGAACTATCAAAAAGAATTCCCAAAGTTGAAACTGCTTCAGTTATTAGAACAGTACCCTCTTTTCAAACAAGAACAACTTGAAAATGCACTCTGTAACATATACGCTGATGTGAAAAAACAACCATCTCCAAGAATCCTCTTAAAGTACACTGTCAACAATGATTTAGACTGTGTTTATGAAGAAACAACGAAGTTCCTGCGTTTGGTTTTGATCCTACCTGCAACTACAGCAAGCAGTGAACGAAGCATGAGTACTCTTAAACGAGTGAAGAATTATTCAAGGAATTCAATGTCCAACACCCGGCTGTCGTGTTTGAGCACGTTAGCAATAGAAAAGACACTAATTGGTGAGCTATCCAGTGATCAGATCTTTGTAGTCCGAGATATAGACTCATTTGTGGGAAGAAAAGACAGGCGCATTGCGCTTGTATACAAGAAAATGTAAGTGCTTCTTCTCTTGCTGCTAGAGTTCTACAAATTTGTCATCGTTTCTTGAACAAGTTAGTTATTATTATTATTATTATTGTTATTAGTGGCAGCGGTAGTGGTAGTAGTAGTAGTAATTGTTGTTTTATTTGATGCATTTTGTTTCATCTGTTTAAATTATAGTTTATTGTACTTTTTGTCTACCTATAATAAATATAGTCTCTCCCCAACCTTTACAACCACGCTACGCCACTGGTCCAAAGGAACAGACACCACTCATTCATATTAACGTCGTACATATCCGTAACGAAAAACGTGACACTAAATGAGAGAATGTGTACCAATAATTCTAATTTTCGGTTGCGGGATGAAATTTGCGCCGTATCATTAGTGGATGGCGAATTGTGTCTTGTTTCATGAATTACGGCTACAGTGCTATATGTGATATTTGATTCATATTCATGTGGGACAATTGTGCATGAACTCAAGCTGAATGGTCAGGGAAGCAAGCTGTATAGACAAAACAGCTGCTTCAGGAAGATGGCTACAATTACTATGTTACCGGTACATCAAAAGAGAGATGGGTCTGCACTAATAAAACGATTAGTTACTCCATGTTCGGAAGATGTGCTGAATCCGCAACCCTCTTCCTTTTTTATTGAAGATCGCTCAAGTTGGCATTGAGAACTTTATTGCGTCCACTACTGGTTTCGTATTTTGCAGCAGGCCATTTTTAAGTTCTTCGGAAAAATTTTGTGCAGAGGGACAACGTGGACGCAGTAGTTTCCAATAGCATCTGGAGTGGTTTTCATTAAATGAATGTGAAAACTGTATTTTCTTTCGAGTCCAACGATCGCACAAAATGTTTTTACTTTTCTGACCCTTTACTATCGCAGACTGCTGTCAACTGTTTCAAAATTGCAACCGACATTCACCACTCCGCCTTTGGTACTCGTGCTGGGACAGGTGCTACTTACGTAACGTAGAACCATGTTTATGGAAATAACTATGTACACAATGGCTTTGTTTGTCACTGCTTGGGGAGTTCTCTTTTCGTGCAGAAGATTTAAAATCGTTCTCCAATATTTCTTGGGTCAGCCAAGGGACCAAAAGCCTCAAGAAGACACACATCCAAATGAAGAAGAAAAAAGGGAATGAGTTTTTCTTTTAGTACTACGTTATCCAAGGTATGTAGGTCTATAAAAAACCGCACAATTGACACAGTCCTATCAGTAAAACATTCTCTGCTGTACTTCTCACTCACATTCAAGTACTCTTCCTGTTTGAAATAGGGCCAGGTAAGTTCACTTAGTTGCAGAAGCTTCAAGGATATGTATTTATGGGATTTCTGTTTACTGCAGATGTTTATGTGTAGTTTCATCATGTATTGATCATGATCTTGGAAGCAGTTTATGACACTAACATCCATCAGTCACAGTTGGAATCCGTCAATTCATACAAATACTTGGGTGTAACTCTTTGTAGTGACATGAAATTAAACGACGACGTAAGCTCAGTCATGGGTAAAGCAGGTGGCAGACTTTTGGTTATTGGTAGAATATTAGGGAAATGCAGTAAGTCTACAAAGGAAACACTAATAGCTTATAAATCACTCGTGTAGCCCATCATAGATTATTACTCATGTGTGTGGAACTTGTATACCAAATAGGACTAACAGGCGATAATGAACGTATAGAGATGATGGCAGCAGGAATGGTTACAGATTTGCTTTATCTCTGGATGAATGTCACAGAGATGTTGAAAGAACTGAAATGGCAAATCCTTGAGGATAGACATCAAGTAGCCCACAGAAGTCTGCTTACAAAGTTTTGAGAAGAGGCTTTAAATGATGGCCTGAAGAAAATACTACAATCCCTTGCTTATCACACCTATAGTGATCGTTAGGACAAACTTATCGATTAAGTACGGCACACACAGTGGCATTTCAAGAGTCATCCTTCCCACATTACATATGTGAGTGGAACAGTCAAAAGCCCTAGTAACTGGTGTTGGTATGATGGGACATACCCGATGCCATGCAGTTAGCAGTGGTTTACAGAGTATGAATATAGATTTTAGTACCATACAATTCTGCTGCCCATATATAGGTGCAAATTTTAATCTAACTACAGATATTAAATATTATGCCACAACAGGCTCACAGCCAGTTAGATGCAGTGCATCAAAAGCAGAAGAGAACATCATGCATATGTCTTTACACTTATTTGTTTAATTGTTCAGTAATATAAAAAAAATTATTTTCATTACTGTCTTTGACATGGTACTTAATAATATTTGATCTTGTCAATGGCCACTTCTTGTCATAACAGTACTGCTTCCAACACACCAGGATCCTGCTGCCATTATTGTTTAAAGTTATGATTTACTTTAACTGTTTTGAAAAGTTTTAATTTATTATTGGTATCCAATATCTGTTACGATATTTCGTCCCTTATTTACAATCCAAGAAGTGTGTGAGCTTTACAGAGGTAGCCAATGGAGTTAGAGCAAATATGGATCATCCTGATCAATATACGAGGTATTTTAAGATCATGAGAATCTATCTTCAGTGAGGGGATAAATGGCATATATAGTTTTCTCTCACCACATACTACCACCACTCATCCTGTCCCAGCTGGCCCTTGCGGCCGAGCTGTTCTAAGTGCTTCAGTCCGGAACCGCGCTGCTGCTAAGGTCACAGGTTCGAATCTTGCCTCGGGCATGGATGTGTGTGATGTCCTTAGGTTAGTTAGGTTTAAGTAGTTCTACGTTTAGGGGGCTGATGGCCTCATACGTTAGGTCCCATAGTGCTCAGAACCATTTGCACTGTTTTTGAACAATCCAGTCCCACACACGTACAAACAAACACACATATTCATTCCTGTTTAAGAAATACACTTTTACATGATAACTCCCTGGCAGACACCATCTCTAATATGCAGCACCATACCTTGCAGACTTGTAACTCTCCATTTTAATAATCTGATATGTGTCATTTACTTCAAAACATTGCTAAAATCATCTTCAACAGCGTTTCAGCTAACACTGAGAAGATAATTTAGCATCCCACTGTCATTGAGTTCATTAGAAAAGGAGTCATAGCTTAGTTGTAGAAGCGTGGAGAAAGAGAACAACTATAGCTTAGATGAAGGATTTCTCAGTGTGAGATACTGACATAGATGTTTGCCCCTAAGTTTCGCCACAGTTACATGTTCTGTCATATTTTAACCAATGGTTGTGGGAAAATGAATGCTAGAAATGTGATTTTATGCCACTCAAAGCTGATGGAAAATCAGATGCTGTCTAATTTGTGTCTTCATTATTGATTTTATAGGCATAATGGTAATGATAAAGGCTACTTTCAACACTTATAGTAGTGGGAGTGAGAGAATTCTTACCAATTTCAGCTATAAGTAGCCTGTAATCAAACCCCATTCTTATCTACAATTGAACAAGTGCACTTCTGACCTAGTGTAGGTGCTGCTAAAGCAATTAATGCAATGTGTTCATGACACTGCCCAAGGAAATGTTCAGAATCTCTGTCAGTTTATTTAATTATCAGCAGTTTCAACTCATTTATTTTTGATGAGACACACTAATTAAACCTTCTAAATGGAGATTTGACTGCAGTTATGTTACATTCATGCTGCTACATGTTCCTTAAGTAGTCCTTCCTAAATAAACTATTGCTATGACACAGTTATGTGCCTTTTACATATGGGGGTGACATTGTTCTTTTATTGGTATAGACTTCCAACACTTCACTGTATGAATTATGACATCTGAATATCTTCCTAATGATAAATGTCCTTCTTTAGCCAGCTAAGGGCAGATTATGAAAGAAATGAATGATAATACCCATCAGTTCAACGTTTAATTGAAATAATTTTATGTTCACATCCCCCAACAATGTGTAATGTGAGGAACTTTATGATGTTATTGGCATATTCAGTGAAAATTAGTTTTAGAATTTACTGAAACAAATTTATTATAGACAGATAATTGGTCACATTTCCATGCATCTACTACTAGACATGATTTTTTTTTTGCAGGGAAACAAAAGCATCACCACTAAGACAACCTATTTTCCCATTTCATCTATCCATTATCAGCCTCATCTGGATACATTGTACACTGTGCAGTAATCTGGTAGAGGCTTCATTATCGTTTTCTTAGCAATTTTTCTAATGAAGGATGTTAAAGTAAATAAAAACTGCTTTACATGTTTTAATATGAACATGACTAATTTGAGAGTGTAGAAATTACTGCTGATTCTCCAAAACTTTCACAAATACATAGGTTTTTATCATTTCTTTTAACTGTAACTGACCTTAGAAAACCAACTTTATGTGTCAACCTACAGTGAGTTATTTTGTTTTTATTGGTACTCCAAATTGAGAGTCATTTTTATGAAGTGTTCAGCTGAAGTGCATCCTATGATGGAAGTTACTTTTACAGTAGTGGATTTAGTTAGGCACCCATTTTGGAAGTAAATTGACATTACTGACATGTACTGATCAGTCAGAACATTATGACCACCTGCCTAAAAGCCGGTATGTCCGCCTTTGGCATTGATAACAACAATGATGCATTGTGGTGTGGAATCAACCAGGCCTTGCTAGATCGCTGGATGGAGCTGGCACCACGTCTGCACACGCAAGTCAACTAATTCCCATAAATTACTGGAATGGGGTGGGGCGATGTCCTTCGACGCCACGTTCAATCACATCCCGGATGAGATTGATCGGGCTCAGATCTGGCAAGTTGGGGAGGAGGGCGGGGGGGGGGGGGGGGGGGCAGAATGCTAACTGGAAATCGCTACTGTGTTCCTCAGACAACTCTGTCACACTCCTGGCATTGTGACATGTCACATTATCTTGCTGGAAGATGCCACTGCTGTCAGGAAACATCATCCTCATCAAGCAGTGTACGTTAATCCTTGGCCATCATGCACCAGCTCAACTGGACCCATGGATGCCCACATGAATGTACCCCAGAGCATAATGGAGATCTCACCGCCCTGTCTTGATCCTATGGTACAGCTGTCAAGAAGCTGTTCCCCTGGAAGATGACTGATTTGCACCCTCCAATTGGCATGATGAAGAAGGTATCAGGATTCATCAGCATCAGACCTTGTGGCACTCTGCTACTGCCCCACCATCCAGTGCCAATCGTCACGTACCTATGTCAGTTTCAGTTGTAGGCATCATGATGTTAACATTGGCACATGTATGTGTCGTCGGCTGCAGACTCCCATCATTAGGAGTGTCCAGTGCACTGTGTGTTCAGACACACTTGTATTCTGCCCAGTATTAAAGTCTGATGTTAGTTCCACCACAGTCCACCATGAATCCTGTTTTACGAGTATGCCCAGCCTATGAAATCTGACACCTGTAATGAGGGGTGGTCGCCCAACTGCACAGTGTCTGGACGTGGTTTTACCTTGGTTTTGCCACATGTTGAAGACACTCACCACAGAACTCCTCAAACACCCGGCAAGTTATGAAGTTTCTGAAATGCTCATGCTGAACTTCCAGGCTATCACAATCTGCCCTTGGTCAAACTCAGACAGGTGGTGTGCATTACTCATTCTGAACATGGTCAGCACACTCACTGATACTACATGCACTGTGTGTGTGTCTGACTAGTAGTCATTCCTTGCGCATCACTTTGCTGTCACCTGGAAGGGTTTATATCGATAGTGGGTTATTGGTCATAATGTTCTGGCTAATCAGTGTTAAGGAATTATGTAAATGTTACTCTGGTGCACCATTTGCACTCAATACTTGATGGAAATGGAAATGTCATGTGGCTAGGGCCTCCCGTCGGGTAGACCGTTCGCCTGGTGCAAGGCTTTCTAGTTGACGCCAGTTCGGCAAATTGCGTGTCTATGGGGATGAAATGATAATGATAAGGACAACACATCACCCAGTCCCTGAGCGGAGAAAATCTCCTACCGAGCCGGGAATCGAACCCGGGCCGTTTGGTATGACATTCCGTCGTGCCGACCACTCAGCTACCAGGGGCGGACTACTCAATACTTGATGAAAAATGCAATGTAATGAAAGTATTTTATGACTAGCCTTTCCCCTGTGGCCTTGACCATATACGCATTTTATACATATATTGCATATATTTCCTCCATCCCCCTTCCCACCTATAACTCTTCATCTTCCTGTCTTTGTGTCCACCTCATTCTCCCTTCCTGCTCCCTCCGTAATTACCTATTCTCTCCTGCTATCTCTCTCTGTCCATCTCCTGCTCTATTCATTTCGACATTCTCCCATGTATGCCCATGTGCATGTATGGCTCCTCTATAACAGGTCAAAAAAGCAGGTCGATACTACTCCCATAACACACCTATCATATGTGAGCGAGACAGCCTACAAATCTGGGGCTTGGGAAACCTTTTCGGAAATCATTGTGGACTTCAATATTCCAAGATCCACAGTGTCAAGTGTTTGCTGGCAATACCAAATTTCAGGCATCACCTTTCAGAAAATGCAATTTCCAATGGCCTTCACTTAATGATGGAGAGCAGTGGCTTTTGGGTAGAGTGTCAGCGCTAATCAGACAAGCAACACTGCATTAAAAAAAAAAAAAAAAAAAAAAAAAAAACGCAGAATTCAATGTGTAATATATGACAAACGTATCTGTTAGGGCAGTGTGGTGAAATTTGCTATTATTGGGCTGTGGCAGAGATGACCAATGTGAATACCTTTGCTGACAGCACTAAATCACCTGCATTGCCTCTTCTGAGCTCATAATCATATCCTTTCGACACTAGATGGCTGGAAAACCAAGGCTTGGTCAGATGAGTCCTAATTTCACTCTGTAAGAGCTGATGGTAGGGATCGAGTGTGTCACAGACCCCTCGAAGCCATGGACCATGTTGTCAACAAGGCACTGTGGAAGCTGTTGGCGGCTCCATAATTGTGTGGGGTGGGTGTACATGGAACAGACTGGGTCCTCTGGTACAACTGAACGAATTATTGAATGTAAATGGTTTTGTTTGGCTATTTTGAGAGCATTTGCAGCCATTCATGGACTTCATGTTCCCAAACAATGATAAACTTTTTATGGATGAAAATGCACCATGTCACTGGGCCACAGTTGTTTGTATTTGAAGAACATTCTGGATGATTTGACCAAATGATTTGGCCACCCAGACTGCTTGATATGAATCCTGTCAAACATTTATGGGACATAATTGAGAGGTCAGTTCATGTACAAAAATCCTGCATCAGCAACTCTTTCACAATTAAGAATGGGAATAGAGGCAGGATGGCTCAGTATTTCTGCATGTGACTTCCAATGACTTGTTGAATTCATATCCTCAATGCTGGCAATTTTCTGGAGGGAAGTTTATGTTCTTGTCATGAAACACCTATTGAAAAAAATTAGAGAATAAGCCGCTGTGAAAGACCACAGAACAACTTTATTGCCACAGTAAAGATCATGAAAAGAAGAAAAAAGAAATTAGTGTTCATATTTAAGCAAACAGACATTTATTTCTCCATTGTTCGATTTGTGAGTGAGATAGGAAAGGGAATTATTAGTTGTGGTACAAGGTACCTTCCACCATAGTGGATTGTGAAATAAAAGTAGATGTAGAAGGTTAGAAAGTAAAGGCAGGTCACTATGACCTCATGATGAGGATCTCCTACAGGTGAATTAATCTGATGTTGGGGCCTGGGTGAACTGCCTTCCTTTTTTAACCTTCAGCACTCAAATCTCTCTCTCTTCCTGGAGTTTGCTATTACATATGGTTTTATTTTGGTTCTGAATGCCAGAAGACAAAATAATGTATTTCTGACAACTTATACACTAGTGACTAGAGTAAAATGTTAGAGAAGAATGAGACAAAATATATTTGGAAATTGTGTTTGTGTTTAATTTCATGATTCATAAAACTGTGTTATTTCAGAAACTTAATTTCCTTATTAGCTATATATTTTGTTGAAGATAAATGCACAAATACTTAAATGTTGGATGTTAATGTCTCTTTCAACTCACTTAAATGTATCAAAGACAACAACCTCATCAATCTTAGGATCCAACAAATATGATCAAAGTGCAAGTTAATACTTATTCCATCTAATATTATGGGATACCCAAAAAGAAAAACTGGAATTATTTTTTAGAAGCTATATATTTTCAAACTATGTACAAAATGACCTGATCCCCTTGAAAATACTTTCCATTATAACTAAAACTTTTCTCCCACTGGCACTTCCAATGTTCAAAACATTTTTTGTAGTCATCTTTAGAAATAGCCGAAAGCTTCTACCTCCTTTTTGACTTCTTTAATGTTGTCAGATTGGTGTCCTTTTATGCACCTTTTCATCCATGTAAATAAGAAAAAGTCGAAGAGAGAGAAGTCAGGTGACTAAGGTGCATGCCAATTTTACCCAAAAACTGTCTAACAGAGATGGCTGTGTGAGCAGGTGCATTGTCGTGTTGGTAGAACCATTTCCTGTCTTCCACAAATCAAGTCTTTTTTGATAAACACTGTTGTGTTTAAAACTTCCAAGTAAAGGTTTAATTGATGGTCTGACCCAATGGCACAAACTATCATTGATTTGGGCAGTTGACTGATGTCCAGAAAAAGGTTTAACATCAATTGACATGTCGCCAGTTTTAAATCGAGCAAACTACTCGTATGCTTGAGTTTTTCCCATAGCTTCATCTTGGTAAGCTGTTTTCAACATTAAAACAGTTTCAGCAACATATTTACCAAGTAGAAAATAAAATTTCACAGCTAGGTGTTGTTCACTTAAACTTGTCATCATAAAAGTGAAACAAGAATAAAACAGTACCAGCAAAAACAATCACTGCAGATGAACAGAACAAGCCAAATGACAACACAGGTGCACTGTACTAGCAATAAGTTGCACTATACATGCCTAGTGGCAGAAATACATATGACACAAGATCTGCCCACAGTATTGTTATTCTGGTATTTAAGGGACACCCTCGTATACCCATCAGTGTGAGCCTCATTTGCATGACTTGATGTGAAACTTCAACTGTGCAAGAATGATAGCTGTAGTACTGTAAGACAGAATTTTCTCTAGTCAAATGTTCACTACCAAATCCTATTTCTTGCCAAAACTCATAAAGGAAAGCTACTTGTTTACTTTTTCTCCTTGACTCTCTTAAAATTTCACAAACTATTAGAAATATAGGTTTTCTGTTGTGTAGCCCTTACTGTCTGATACCAGAAATGCCCATACCCTTTCCTAGAATGTGATTAATCTGTTATCGAACACAGGAACAAATCTCATTTACAGTTGCCATCCATACCATCAGTGTGATTGTTTCATTTGGTGAGTGTTTTCTCTTTGTATTAATCATATGTTTCTGATCCATTGTGTATTGTGTACATAATTCAGTTTTGTGGCTGCAGTTATTTGATTAGCTCAGAGTGAAGTTTCTCATACATGTTAATGTACACCATTGTTGGGCATATTTTATAAGAAAGCTGACTTCACAGATGTTACTAAATATTGACAACTCTTACCTCTTATGTAACTTTCTTAATTGTTGTCATCCCTCTGACTAGTAATGAGATACTTACAAAATCACCGTTGGGATCTCAAAAGAATCACTCTATTGATAAAGCTGATAATGCCTTCAGTTAATAGATAGTAAAATTTTTTAAATGGTAAAGGATCATCAGCTGGAATTGTCTCTGACTTATTAAAGAGTTTTTATTGTTCAATCACAATGTACCATAAGAGAAATTAAGTTTTTATGCGATAGCTTGTTCAGCACATGCCAGATTTAGTTCCTATTTATGAATCAGGATGAAAAATGTTACACTAGGCTTGTGGGTAATACAAAGAGGGACACAGGCTTCCAGCATGCTAGGTTGTTGAAGGGCCAGCAACTTGTGATACCATTTCCATATGACAAACAGTTAAAGTTGCAAAATGCTCTTTTTATTACTTGATGATCATCAGTTTTAGGTTTTTATTCATAATTCATTCTCAGATCATCCATCGAAGCAGAACGAATATTATTCCACACAGCAAAAAATCATGACAATTATTAGCAAAATGGAGTGCAGTGCAAATGATCATGAAATGTGTATCCAGTTTTGTGATCACTTTCTTTGTACTTCTGTGCAAACTGACTGTAATGAATTTTTGGTGTCTGGAGTAACATTTATTCTGATTGGATGGATGATTTCAGGATGGGTTATGAATAAAAACCCAAAACTAGACATGATCAAGTAATAGAGATATTTTGCAATTTTGGTTATTTGTTGTATTGAAATTGCAAAGAGAGATACCATTTCACCTTCATGGGGAGAAAATACACTGATTAATCCAAAGAGTTCTATTATGGGTCCATTGCTGTTCACGTCAAATGTTAGTGATTAATCAGTTTATCCCAGGATAACTCACCACTTAGGCAAAAAGTATTCTCAACACAAAAGAAAGTAATTAGAATTAAATGTGATGACAACACATATAAATTTTTGAGGAATCTGTTAAGCAATAGGGAATTTTAAACACATCGTTGCAGCACATTTATTACCTCATTACATTCATTCTCGTGATTGCTACAGTCGCAGGTTCGAATCCTGCCTCGGGCATGGATGTGTGTGATGTCCTTAGGTTAGTTAGGTTTAAGTAGTTCTAAGTTCTAGGGGACTGATGACCACAGATGTTAAGTCCCATAGTGCTCAGAGCCATTTCAACTATTTGAACTTTCATTCTCAACTCACTGTAGTTTGAAAGTAACAGAGATATTCGCCAATACAATGCCAGAATAAAAAGTGATCTGCACTTCCCCTTGGTGAATCTAACTGTGGCACAGAAAGGAATGCAATTCTCAGCCATAAAACTCTTTAATATTCTATACAAAGATATAAAATGTCTGACAGATAGCACAAGTGTTCTTAGATATGTATTAGAGTTGTTTATCCATAAAAACCCATTGTATACCGCAGAGGAATTCCCAATACATTGATTTTCTTCTAAATGTGTAGGAATTTTTTTGTACATAATATGACGTCCTGGCACCAGATATGTTCTGATTAGGAATGGCTCTAGTGACATAACATGAGTGTTCACTCAGAGCATCTTTTAGATGGTTATTGAAGAAGTATTTTGTAGTTATTTGCATGTTCTAGGAGTATATTGGTGACCATTTCCAATTATATAGAAAGAGAAATAGGTTTGTATAGTCGAAATATTGCTATATGCTCATCATTTACATAAGTCAATCTTTACTTCAATCTCAGTATGTGGTATAGGAGAAGATTCCAAGTGAAAAATGAGTTTAATGTCTATTTCAGTCTTTCATTACCTGCCAGCACATTTAATTCACAAAGGACTCTCTCAGATATTTTTAGGGCTGTGCATTCCCTCCTTCTGTCCTTGAGTAGGCAAATTTGCTTATAATAAGTGCTACTGGTACTTCTGATCCTACACTTATATTTAAAAATGCTACCAATTTTTTTTCCCAAAAGTGTTACTGGTTCCTCATACCAAACTTCATATGAGAGAGTAAATGTGCTGAGAGGCTGCTGTTAGTCTGCCCTATCTTCTTAAATGGTTTTATATACAAGGTAAAGTATGGAAACTGGCTAAAAATCATAGCCAGAATAGCCCATAAACCGCATTATTAATATATGAGGTGGATTTGACATTTAGCTGATGTGCCTTTATGTGTCCTGGAAGTGAGTGCTTTAACATGCTCTTTTATCTGGACAGGTTACAGTGCTCTGAAATGTATTTTAAATGAGCTGTTTGAAGGTATGAAAACACTTTATTATGTCTCACAACATAGTTTACTACTATCACTATCTGAAATCAAATTACTAACAAAATTTTAAGATTTCATTTAATTTATAGAATACTGACAATACTTAAGACATTGCCTATTAATTCAGGATATTTAACTATTTACAATAATGCAGTAGCTGTGCCAAATTTGTTGTCAGTAATAATTGCCACTTTAAGAATAATATTATAATAATATGTTAAAATAGAAGAAAACTGGTTTTTTCTTGTTCTTCTGATACAGAATAATAACGTGCATGTGGCAAGTGTATTGTATCATCTTCATGATAAAATTCTACAGCATTTTGACACTATTGTTTGCAATGTTTTCAAATGCAGTTTTCTTCTATCTTGTGTAAGGTTTCTTCTGTTTACTGATAAATGGACAGTCTAAGTATGAACCAGTATGCAACAGGGCCCAGGCAAAGCAAATTATTAAATGTAATGAGTAGAAAATTTTTAGTTGACTTCAGCTGCATAGTGTATAAATTGTCACAACTTGTTGTGTGAACATTATTTATTTTTCCTGAACAAATCACTACTCTACTCTTAAGTTGCTGAGACTGAGGATCCATTAGTGCCTTATGTGGAGTGATACATAAAATGTCAGAGTCTCTTCTTGTTAGCACTACAGCACCACAAACAAATAGGGAAGGGGAAAAGACTGGAAGCTGCATTGGTGGATTAGGAAGCATGTGCAGTATCGAAGGGGAAGCGGAGAAGTTAATTGCTAGGTTTAGGACAGGGACTACTGGAGACTGAGGCCAAGGACTTTACGTGGAAAAGGTATATGTTTTAGGAGGAGGTTATGCTGCACAGTTCCAAAAATCTGTAGTAGGTGGAAATAATTCAGAGGGTGCCAGCTGTGAAGTAGTCATTAAAGTAAAGCACATCATACTAAGCAGAATACTCAGCAACAAAGTGATCCAGCTGCACATTAGCCACTGATTGGCGGTGGCCATTCATGCAGACAACTTGGTAGTTTCATGCCCGTGCAGATAGCCGCAGAGTGGTTGCATCATAGTTTGTAATGAAATGGCTCCTTTTACAAGCAGTCCTTACTTTTACGATGCGGAAGATGTCTGTGACAGGACTGAAGTAGGTGGTAGAGGGAGGATTTATGGGATAGGTTTTGCATTTAGGTCTATTGCAGGGATATGATCCTTGATGCAAGGGTTTGGGACAAGGGACGGAGTATGGATGGGCAGAGATATTGCGTAGGGTTGGCACGCAGCAGGATACCACTGTGGAAGGGGTGGTGAGTATAGTAGGTAGGATATTTCTCCTTTCCAGTCATGGCTAGAGGTATTCAGAACACTGGCAGAGAATGTGATTGACTTGCTCCAGCCCTTAGTGGTATTGAGCCTCGAGGATAGCTCTCCATTATGGCCAGACAGTGGATATTTTTTTCTTCATAATTACAGTATATTACCTGAAAAACTAAAACAGGGCACACAAATCACATTTACTTCAATAGCAATATATTTATTAACTATGTATTTCTAGTACTTAATTCTTTTAGTACCACAACTAAATCTGCTAATAAAAAAACTACAAAAAAATCTCTTAATGAGTTACCCAACAACTAATACTACTTTAAACCCTACAGAATCTGTTGTCTGTTCATTAATTTATTTTGATGTGCTTAAGTTGTAGATGGTTATTTCCACTATGGGATCCATCCTCATACACAATGGATGTGTGAGAGATGTTAGGTAAGTTGAGAGACTACGTATGGGAGATCTGTTTCTGGGTGAGGTTGAGAGATTAATTTCGGTCTGTGAAGGCCTCAGTGAGATTCTTGGCATATTTGGAGAGTGACTGTATGACACTAAAGATGTGAGGACCAGTGGTACTGAAGCTGTGTGGAAGGGACTTCTTGGTATGAAATGGATGTCAGCTGTCAGAATGGAGGTATTGGTTGTGGTTGACACATCTGATGGAGACAGAGGCACTGATTTATCCTTGAGGTGAAGGTCAACATCAAGGAAGTTGGCATGTTGCATTGAGGAGGACTAGGTGAAATGATTGGAGAGGTGGTGTTGAGATTCTGGAAGCATGTCAACAGGGTTTTTTTCACCCTTGGTCTAGATCACAAAAATGTCATCAGTTAATCTGAACCAGGTGACTGTTTTTAGATTCTGAGTGGTTAGGATGCACTCCCCTTGATAGCCTGTGAATAGGTTGGCATAGAACGCTTACTTGTGGTTTTTCATTGCTGTACAACAGGTTCATCTGTAGTTGATCCCTTCAAAGGAGTAATAATTGTGGGCGAGAATAAAATTGATCACGGTGACCGGAAAGGAGATTGCTGGTTTGGAGTTGGTTTGCCATTGGTAAAGTCAATGTTAAATGGTAACAGGGCCATTGTCATTTGGGATGTTAGTGTAGAGGGAGGTGGCATTGATAGGGCTGAGCAGGGCTCTGAGTGGTAAAGGAAAAGGAACTGTGCAGAGTCGGCAGTGGATGTGGTTAGTGTCTTTTATATTAGAGGGTAGGTTACAGGTTATAGGCTGCATGTAGTGCTGCACAAGAGGAGAGGTGCCTTCAGTGTGGCAGTAGGGCATCCTGAGTGGTTGGGTTTATGGACTTCAGAAAGCATGTAGAAGGTAGCACTGTGGGGAGTGGTGGTGTTGAGGAGAGAGACAGACTCAATGGAGAGCCTCTGAGATGGACCTAAGGATATGAGGAGGGACTAGTGATCATGCTGGATTTCTGGAATAGACTCTTTGTGACAGGGTTTTTAGGTGGGTATATCAGACAGCTGGTGGAACCCCTCTGCTAGGTAATCCCTGCAGTTCGTAACCAGAGGGGTGGAGCTTTTGTTGGCTGTTAGGATCATAAGCTTGGGATCAGATATTAAGTGATGGAGTGAGGTTGTTGCTGTGGATATAATGTTGGTTTCCTTGATGAGGGATATGGTGAATGTTGCCTCACCATGCTCGTACTGATAGACTTGATGTACTACACTACTGGCCATTAAAATTGCTACACCACAAAGATGATGTGCCACAGACACGAAATTTATTTGACAGGAACAAGATGCTGTGATATGCAAATGATTAGATTTTCAGAGCATTCACACAAGGTTGGCGCCGGTGGCAACACCTACAATGTGCTGACATCAGGAAAGTTTACAACCGATTTCTCATACACAAACAGCAGTTGACCGGAGTTGACTGGTGAAATGTTGTTGTGATGCCTCATGTAAGGAGGAGAAATGCATACCATCTGGATTTCGACTTTGATAAAGGTCGGATTGTAGCCTATCGCGATTGTGGTTTATCATATCGTGACATTGCTGCTCGCGTTGGTCGAGATCCAACAACTGTTAGCAGAATATGAAATCCGTGGGTTCAGGAGGGTAATACAAAATGCCGTGCTGGATCCCAATGGCCTTGTATCACTAGCAGTCGAAATGACAGGCATCTTATACGCAAGGCTGTAACGGATCATGCAGCCACGTCTCGATCCCAAAGTCAATAGATGGAAACGTTCGCAAGACAACAACCATCTGCACGAAGAGTTCGACGATGTTTGCAGCAGCATGGACTATCAGCTCGGAGACTGTGGCTGCGGTTACCCTTGATGCTGCATCACAGACAGGAGTTCCTGTGATGGTGTACTCAACGACAAACCTGGGTGCAAAATGGCAAAACGTCATTTTTTCAGATGAATCCATGTTCTGTTTACAGCATCATGATGGTCGCATCCGTGTTCGGCGACATGACGGTGAACGCACATTGGCAGCATGTATTCGTCATAGCCCTACTGGCGTATCACCCGGTGTGATGGTATGGGGTGCCATTGGTTACACATCTCATTCACCTCTTGTTCGCATTGATGGCACTTTGAACAGTGAATGTTACATTTCAGATGTGTTACAACCTGTGGCACTACCCTTCATTCGATCCCTGCAAAACTGTACATTTCAGCAGGATAATGCACGAATGCATATTGCAGGTCCTGTATGGGCCTTTCTGGATACAGAAAATGTTCAACTGCTGCCCTGGTGAGCACATTCTCCAGATCTCTCACCAATTGAAAATGACTGGTCAATGGTGGCCGAGCAACTGGCTCATCACAATACGCCAGTCACTATTCTTGATGAACTGTGGTATCGTGTTGAAGCAGCATGGGCAGCTGTACCTGTACACGCCATCCAAGTTCTGTTTGACTGAATGCCCAGACGTATCAAGACCGTTATTACAGCCAGAGGTGGTTGTTCTGGGTACTGATTTCTCCGTATCTATGCACCCAAAGTGTGTGAAAATGTAATCACATGTCAGTTCTAGTAAAATATATTTGTCCAATGAATATCCATTTATCATCTGCATTTCTTCTTGGTGTAGCAATTTTAATGGCCAGTAGTGTAGATATTTCAGTCTCATAGCGAGTGTGGGCCCTATATGTTCCTTGGATGCTTGCCATGGCAAAGTTAACATTAAAATAATAAGGTACAGCAAGATATGCAGTCAAGTTACTCATATTTTAGAAGCACTTCAGCAGTGTAGTTTGTCATTTTCTTCAGTTCTATAATTTAAAAAATGTAATAAGACTATTCTTGGTGTGCAGTCATAAACAATGAATGATTGAGAAAGCACTGGAGCAGCAGAGACTACAATGTTCAATAGTTCTTCAGTTGCACCTGTTTACTTGGAGCCTCAGATATAATTTACACATCATCATGGCAAATGATAACTGGAGACTATTATTCTTATAAAAATGCTAAGTGTTAATGAGGTAAACTGCTGTGTACAAGTGGAAAAGGCAATTGTGGAAAACAAAATAACTACCAAATATTAAAACCAGCCTGCTGAAAAAACAATGTTGTTTACCATATTTAACACATTCCTACAGGATAGTGTATCATGAGGATTGTTGAGAGTAAGGGCACTGTGAGATATACTTCACAAGGAACTCCTGTTAGCAATGGTTAAGGTACATCTACTTCTGTTTATGTTTTAACAACCCAACAGGACCATTATACAAGTGTAGGATCCACATTTGAGGATATGTCAAAGGGCTGTCATCTGAACTATAGAACTGTTCCAAAATAATCTGATAAGAAGGATGTAGCACTACACCCTAAATGACTTCATCATGTTACAAAATATGAAAAGAATCTGAGATGGTGTTTTGGTATGTCTGGTAAAAAATTGAGAAAAAATGTTTGTTTCATGAGCAACTCACTTTACTTCTGGACTTAGTCTCCTTTGATGGATATACACTTGGTCCAGTGATTCTCCAACTTTTTCATTCCATAATAAAAATATGTTTTGTCAAAATCTGCAAATTACTCACTGACGACAACTATCACTTCTTCAGTTGAAGACAATTTCTCCCTAGCAAACCAAAGTTGCAAGTTAGGGAATAGGAAGAAGTCACTTGTAGCTAAGTCTGGTGGATGAGGAATTATGTCAAAGCCCAATTCAAGCACTTGCGCTATTGTTACCACTGCTGTGTTGGATGGTGCATTATCCTGGTGAAACACCACTAATGTGCATGCCGACCTTGTTTTTTTTTTCAGCCTCTACTAGACGCAAATGGTCCAACAATGAATCATAATAGGGTCTAGTTATGGTAATGCCTTTTTACAGTTAATCTATAAGGATTATTCCTTGGTAATCCCATAAAACAGAGGCAATCATCATACAAGCTGTCAAAATTGTTTTTGCCTTTTCTGACGCGCTTTCACCAGCCTTCATTCATTGTTTTGATGGTGTGTCATGTGGGATCCAGGTTACATAAACAGTCACAAATCAACACAAAAGATCTTGCAGACATCACCAGACATTGTGTTGAGATGTTGTGGCAAATGCAATTTTGCTCAACTGTGAACAGTTGCGGAGTCCACTTCACACACAGCTTCTTCATAGGTAATTCTCTGTACAGAACATTATGCACTTGCTCAGTTGAGATGCCTAAAAGCTCAGAAAGCGTACAAATTTTTAGTAGTTGGTCTTGCCTTACCATATCACGGCTTTTATCAATGTCTTCCTTTGTTGAGACCTCCATTAGACAGCAGGAGCGTACTTCATATTCAGTGCTTATTCGACTGCATTTAAGATCATTAATCCAAAAATAAATTGTCTCCTATGATGGTGCAGAGACTACATGACTTCATTCAATCCCATTTTGATTTGTGCGGCAGTCCATCTCATCAAATGGAAGTGTTTAATAGCAGCACAAAACTCAGTGTTCTCCATTTTTAATTATAGTCGACGCACTGACCAATTTAGACAGATGTCAACAATGTACTGTACACTATAGATTGTTTAATTTCTTTATACAATCCTTGGAATAATCAGGCTTATCAGTCATGAAAGCTCAACAAAAATGTTCCATTCTTTCATGGAGATTTACCTGTCTTGTCAGAAGACCCTTGTACTTAGTAGTTATCTGTCATATATATGACCAGAATGAAAAGGAACAATTTACAGTGTTACTGAATCTGGTTTACATAATACCTACTGTGATGGTGTTAGGGATGGTGACTTTCATGTAGTAAGCTTTTTTCTGAAATTAGTTATTTTCAACATTAAGTGTATAATTTAATTTAAATTGCTAGTTACTTTTCAGATCTATGTTTGATGTCTCCTCAGGCAATGACAGGCTGTTAATTTTTTTATTTATTTCAATCACAAATGCTCCTTCAGTTTTTAGTTTCTTGTATAAGGCAAGACTTTGACTTACCAACTTCATATATCCTTGAGTACCAGACTCTGAGAAATGAGAAACATGTTCTTAACTCTTGTACCTCCTACTTTCTCTTCTAGTGCATGTTATGATCAATTTTAATGCTATGAAGAAGGAGATTGTGTAAAGTGCATCAAGTGTGCATTTCAGTAAGCTGTACAGTCATTTGATCTAATACTCAGCTGAGTTGATAATGTCAGAAATTTCCAGAAAACCTAAGATACTATCAGGCCAGTTTAAAAATCTGAAACTTATAACAAGGCCTTATTCAGCAATATTTGGTTCATTGTATCTTCATTTCAGCCTTGTCACTTAGTAAGTTAGTTTAAGTGAACAACAGCATGGTACTGCAACAGCAAATTCATATTTCTCTTCTCTTCCAAGGTGGTTCTAGTTTGTAAATAGGTATTCATTTCTAGAATAGAAGGAGAAGAAACAATTTAAGTTTATATTGACAGTTGATATACCTGTTGTTCTGGTGTAAGTGGTAAAATAGTTTTATGGCAGCATATTTCAAATGTTTCTGAGCTGTTGAAAGCTTTAGCTGTCAGTAATAAAGTTGTACTGTTTCTTGTGGTGATGAAGATCTGAGTATTAATATCCATTTCAAACAGTGATGGATTACTTAAGACAGATGTCATTAGTGAATATATGTTATGAAGAGATACCAACAAATTGACAAAAAAATGGTTCAAATGGCTCTGAGCACTATGGGACTTAGCATCTGAGGTCCTCAGTCCCATAGAACTTAGAACTACTTAAACCTAACTAACCTAAGGACAGCACACACATCCGTGACTGAGGCAGGATTCGAACCTGCGACCGTAGCAGTCGTGCGGTTCCAGACTGAAGCGCCTAGAACCGCTCGGCCACATCAGCTGGCTAACAAAATGACAGTTTGTGATCATGATGTATTATATTCACCATTTGCATTAAAGTAAAAAACACTTTTATTCTTAACATATAACTCAGACATGAGTGCAAAAAATTAAAGATTGTTTATTAAAACACGTGGCCCATGTTCTTTGTTAATTTGGAAACAGCATACACTACCTGACAAAAAGTGTAAAGCACCCAGAATGAGAGAAAGAAACAAAATGAAACTTCATGGATTAATACAGTAAGTGATGTTATTTCAGATATTACAATACGAGTTCAAATTGATGTAGAGCTCACTAATCGGTATGACGTTATATCTCTTCTGGCCTGCATGTATGCATTGACTATGTTTAGAATAGTGCATACAACCTGTTATATCCTCTCCTGGAAAGGGCTGGACAACAGTTGTAACTAGCCTTTGGTATCGTTGATACTGGAACTGGTATGGAACTGATGTCCGACCTGATCCCACACTTGTTCGTCGGGCAGAGATCTGGAATCTTGCTGGCCAGGTGAGTAGCCTACCGCAATATCATGCAGCCAGTTCATAGAGACATGTTCCATGTGTGAGTAATGAGTATCCTGTTGAAAATTGGCACCACAGTAGTGTTGTTTGAGAAGTAACACATGAAGAGGCAGGAAGTTCTTGCTGAAATATTGTGAAATCAGAATTCCCTCACTGACTACCAGCTGTAACCAGAAGTCATACCTAGTGGCTCTCCAGACCGTGATGCCAGGAATAACAGTGCTGTGGCTCTATATGAGTAAAACACTTAAAAGAAAGTGACCTCCCTCCAGGTTGCCATTATACTCAGTAACAGTGATCATCTAGATTAGTGCAGAACCACAATTCATTGTTGAACACAATTCAATGCTGTTCATCAGTACTCCAGTCTTCCTGTGCACAGCATCATTCCAAATGCAGCTGTTTGTGTTGTGATGTTTACTGACAGCCTAAAAATGGGACAGTAATTGCTTAATCCAGCTGCTACTAGTCTCTGATCAATGGTGCAGGATAACACAGGATGGTGCAGGTAGCATCTTGCTTGTTCTCAAATGGCAGGTGCATATGTGACAGGGTTATGAAGTGCTTCACGTACAGTATGGTGATACTCCCTTGTGGTGGTTACATGTGGTTGACAGGAACCTTGATGATGAGTATGCATTCCCTTACACTCCCATGCAGTCCAACAATGGCCCATTGCCACATTCAAATGCCCCACAAATCTGGATAATCTTCAGCTTACTGAGCTGGCTGGATGAGAACCCACAATGAGACCACATTCTAACTCTGTCAGGTGCTAATAATTCTGTCGAATGTGAGTGGCATCTCCATGTCCTTCACAGGAATAACTAAATCTCTGATGCTGTTCACTCCCCATATATATCCTAGCAGTGTAGGTAACAACATTGAATGTGACAAAACTAATGCACTCTATTGGCCTTTCTGCCTGTTACAGAGAACTACAACTCTAATCACTTACATACCAGCCAATGGTATTTGTGCGTATGAAATTACATTTATATTTGACCATATCCTGTCGGTGCTTCAGTTTTGTTTTATCAAAAAATGGTTCAAATGGCTCTGAGCACTATGGGACTTAACTGCTGAGGTCATCAGTCTCCTATAACTTAGAACTACTTAAACCTAACTAACCTAAGGACATCACACACATCCATGCCCGAGGCAGGATTCGAACCTGCGACTGTAGCGCCTAGAACCGCTCGGACACCCATGCCAGCTTTGTTTTATCAGACAGGATATTTGGTCGACTGCCACTTTATTTATTTCAAGCTGTATTTAGATCTGTGTTACTGTGGTCACATCACTGGATTCATATTTAGTAGCGGTGCAGTTCATATGCCAGCCGTTCTAACCTAGTTTAGGTTTATCTAACTTACTTTCAGGGTTTGTCAAGACATTCCTTTCAGCGAGGCAAATGCTCATTCCTCCTTTCTTTTTGTCCTGCCTAACGTGCATATCCTGTGACTTTTATGTTGTTAGACATTAACCTATAGTGATCTTTTTTAGTTGTTGCTGTTTTTTGTTGTATCATTAGAACCTGCAAAATAAATCATCATGCATGGAACTGCAATGTTACGATTCACAGCCCAGTTTATAAATTTAATTTCTGGAAACAATGTTACTGTGGTCTTACAACAAAATATTTTTAATGCAATTCAGTAGCAATTCTCTGGCAAATTATTTCCACATAGTTTGTCAGGGAAGAAGTGACAGTAAACTATACATCATTCAGATAGTTGTCTGACTGGAAATAGTCACTATGATTCACAGTAAAATCAAGAAGAAAGATGATTTAAAAGTGTATTGAGCCTCAAACATTGTCTACCATAATTATTACTCTGTTTATCAGCCTCCTGTTTTGTGAAATAGAGGTCAAAAACTTAATGCATATTTCTATAAATTATCCTCCTTTGGATTGCATTAGCCATATTCCTTCTTAAGCTATGCTAGTTTGAATAAACTAGGAAACCGTAATAACCAAAAATTTTTCAAGATTGGGTTCTAAATATTATGAATGCACATTCCTACTTTTGCTCCAGGCAATAGGAGCACCTGTTTGAAAATGGAAGAGCACATTTTCAATTAGCTTTTGTAAGTGGATTTAAATAAAAAATAAGACAAAAACTTAGAATTTATTGGAAAATTAATACACGGTTCCTTAATCAGATGAGCTTATTTATGCCAGAATTATGTAAAACAAATTTAAGAGCTAGTTATTCAGACAGAAATAACATGTGTACCATCTCCATTCACTATTCACTGCATCACAAAATTTGTGATTCCAGTTGAAACACAAATAGCACATAAGCCATTGTTAAGCCATTGTTCTCCACTGAAATTGTCAGAAAACTTCTTATGGCAAAGTGCACAGATAACATCCACAGAATCATCATCAAGATCCAGATTGATATCATCTTTGGTGTCTACTTGTGAAGGTTCACTAGCCACGTCATTGTCAGAACTAGAGATTTTATACTTTCTTTTAAATTTCCTCTTAGTGTTGGTGATCTGGTACCGAGCGCCATGGGTTTTAAATCCACACCAGATAGTATTTAACTTGATGCCCACTAGAGGTCTCTGCAGCAGTCGCACCGTAAGCCGTGGCTGTGCGTGTTTCTGGCCCGACTCTAACGTGAGGGTGCCACTGTAGAGCCCGTGGTCCCAGCGGCCAATATCAACATAACCTGTTGTGTATTTAGGTGGCTTCCTTTCACTTAGTGAGGCAGCCTGGTATTCGCCTTGAGTCGGTTGATATCTCGCTTACAGACATCGTGTTAATGTTGCGTGTGCTTACTTCCCATTTACGAGTGGGCATTGCTTTGATTTTGTGAGTTTATCTCTTGTGACCCCATTGCTTACTACTGTGTTCTTGATCTTGGTGTCTTGCTTGGTTGTCTGTCATCGTGTTTGTCCTTCCATTCCCGTTCGTACATCATCTTTGTTCGCGGGCCACTCCTGTTCCGTCCTGCTGCGTTTTTGTTAGCTGCACCCCCGCAACCGTTCCTGTCACAATACAACAGGTAGCATTACTCTTTCATGTTGCTTCATATTTTGAAGCCTCATTTGAACAGTTTGTGCCGTTAGAAGCATAAAAGATTTCCAACTTTTTCTTATAGGAAATACTAGTCAACACCATACTCTCAGGATCTTTCATTTTTGAGGCACTGGTTGAAATTTTTGTACAGCTTTTACATCCTTAGGAAAGTTTATAGGATATAGTGATGGCATCAGACGTGGAATGTGACATGATTTGAGGTTGAAAATTTGTACTGAGGCCGGGATTCGAACCTGGGTCTCCTCTTCACTATGCAGATATACTTACCGCTATGCCACACTGGTACAGTGCCTTTGCACAGCTGCTCACCCAATTCTGGCGTGCCTCCCTCCTCAATCCCAGTTCCCTATCATGCCTCAGCCCACGTAATATTCCCCCTAAACTAGGAACACCAAGGTGGTTGAGGAGTGAACGGGAATTAGGATTGAGGATGGAGGCTTGCAGGGTTGGCCACACAGTTGGGTAAACTCACTATGCCAAGGTGGTGAAGAGGTAGCATGTCTGCCTAGTGAGCAGGTGACCTGGGTTCTAATCCCAGCCTTGGTACAAGTGAATTACAGTATTTGTAAAGTAGGAAAGAAAATTATAATTAGGTGACTGATTTTTCAAATGAACCAGTATGTGCAGTGTGGCTCTTAATTGTCATATTATTCTGTGCAGCCTGCTTAGCCTGAAAAACCAAAATTCTGGCGGGATATGTTGGGGAGGGGGATCAGGGGGGAAGGAAAGAGGAGGAGAGATAAGAAATGCAAATGCATAATATCCTATAACAACAAATTCAATGAGTCACAACTGAAATCACTCACATATATATGGGAATACTGATTGTTTACAGAGAAGGATGGCATTAATTGTGCCCGGTATTTTTGACTTACAAGAGAGAATCACAAAAATTTCTTAAAATTAAACTTAAAACTGTTTAGATCAGAATAGAATATTTATTAAAAGACTCTGAATTCAGTCTTAAAGTGACTGAAAGAAAGACAGTCTGACGACCATATACACTGATACATAAGTACAATTCAGATATAGAAGTAAATATACCTTGTACCTATTTTATTGTATCTGAAGGTGATTGCTATTTGACTGAAACTGGTTGAAGTTTGTTAGAAAATGTTCGGTTATGATCAAAACTGTTTTAACATGCTCCATGAAAATCACAGTTCTATTCTCCATTAAAATGTTTTCTATAGTTACATAATGGAAATGCTGTAAAATCTGACCTGGCAGATGCCTGAAGATAGACATCAACTATCCTATAAAAGCCTACTTATCATGTTCCAGGCAACAGTATTAAGCGAGAAATGTAGAGAACTAGTTCAGGGACTGTGCATTGTTCCTGAGGGGGCCTATAGCCCAAATCAAACTTATTACAGAGCACACAGACACGTAAGTGAAAGGAATGGTAGGAGAACCAGATACGGGGCATAATGGGAGTACCCTCTGGTATGTACTTCACAGTATTTTGCGGAGTGAGATTACAGATGTATACATAGATCTCTTTATTTTAAAAAAAGTTGTGCACATTCAGTCTCATGCTTTCAGCTGCATTGTGCTTCAAACAGATATTCCTGAGCCCATACTGTGAGAAGCTAATTATTCTGAGGTGACAAAAGTCAAAGGATACCTCCTAATACTATGTTGGACCTCCTTTTGCCCTGCGTAGTGCAGCAACTCATCATGACATAGACCTCAAGAACTCATTGAAAGTCCCTTGCAGAAATATTGAGCCATGCTGCCTCTATAGATAGCCATAATTGTGAGAATGTTGCCTGTGCAGGACTTTATGCATGGTCTGACCTCTCAATGATGTCCCATGAATCTTTCATGGGATTAATGTTGAGGAATTGGAGTGGCCAAATCATTTGCTCAAATTGTCCAGAATGTTCTTCAAACCACCTGTGAACAATTGTGGCCCAATGACGTGGTGCATTGTTACCCATAAAAATTCGACCACAAATGGCAGCAAATGACCCCCAACTAGCCAAACATAACCATTTACAGTGAATGATCGGTTCAGTTGTACCAAAGGACTCAATCCATTCCATGTAAACACAGTCCACAGAATTATCGAGTGACCTCCAGCTTGCACAGTGCCTTATTGAGAACTTGGATCCATGGTTTCTGTGGCATCTATGTCACACTCAAACACTACCATCAGCCCTTACCAACTGAAACTGGGACTCATCTGATCAGATCATAGTTTTCCAGTAATCTGATGTGGTCACAAGCCAAGGAGAGGCACTCCAGTTGATGTCATGCCGTTAGCAAAGGCACTCGTGTTGTTTGTCTGTTGCCATAACCCATTAACACCAAATTTTGCTGCACTGTCCTAACAGATAAGTTTGTTGTACATCCCACAAGCATTACTGCAGTTATTTTGCGCAGTGTTGCTTGTCTGTTAGCACTGACAACTATAAGCAAACAATGCTGTTCTCAATCGTTCAGTAAATGCCTTGTCACCATCAAGAAGGGCTTGTACTTTGCTGAATTTTGTGTGGTTTCATGTGTAAACATCAACGCAACACATGCCAGATGGACACTGGGGGCATGTCGAGCTGTTGAGGTACAAGGTGAACTGATTTCTATGAACACCTTGGGAAACTATGACAGATGTGTTCGAGATCTGTCTCAAACACTTGGGGATGTCCAGTGATTTACCATTACACAAACAGTTTGTGCCTTGGAATTGTTCATGCCATCATCTAATGCTCTGTACTGTAGGAGGATCCACACCATACATAATACAAAAGTCATGGTGAACCGTTATTATTGACCGGCACTGCGCAAATCATAGAACAGAAAACAGTCATGGTTTTTTTTAATTGGATTATTTTTTTTGACTCACCCTGTATAATTTAAAACATAAGTAGGCCAAAATTTGCTTGTAGATCTGAAAAGGAAGCTTGCTGGAGAAGATATATGTCTTTCACATGACAGAAGCAAAGCAATGTGAATTATAGTATGATATGCGTATTGTACTACAGTTCACATTGACGGGGTACTGATAGTCAAGTATTTTATGTCAGAGTATGGTGCTTTAATTATTGAAACTAGTCATACGTTAATAAAAATGCTTTGTATATCAGGTGGTAGCTTTTTAATTAAAATCAGTATTGCTGTCACTACATGCCAGTGATGATATTATTTCAAAATCTCACAACTTTAACAGTGTGATATTTTATGTAATATGAAACTATAGCCTGTACCCACCATTAACAGTATTTCACTTAGCACCTTTACTTTGAACAAAACTCTCGAGACTATAGCAATACAGGCATGTAAATAATTGGAATGCTGCTTCTTTCATTTGTTTCAATATGTTCTCTCTCTCTCTCTCTCTCTCTCTCTCTCTCTCTCTCTCTCTCTCTCTCTCTCTCTCTCTCTCTCTCTCTCTCTCTCTCTCTCTCTCTGTGTGTCTGTCTCTCACACACACACACTCAGAGGAGCACCTTTCCATTTCTGTCTTGCCTTCCTTACTTTCCTCCAGTTCGCTGGCTCTACTTGTGTGCTAACAAACCATGTCAGGTTTGATGTTGGCACCAGGTAAAGTCATTTTGTGAACGGGCCTGTTTATCCAACTGGAATGTTCTCTGCTTCTGGTCGAACCCACATCCCATTTCTATAGGCTAACAACAAAAGAACAGTCTGTGTTAAATGAAGCTTGTCATTCCCTAGCCTTATTTGTCATTTTCAAGGTGCTTGGTTGTCATTCTAATTTATTCCCTGAAAGTTTCCCGAGAAATTTAGAAATTAGTATAGGTAAAAATATAAATGTCTTTACTGAACTATTTTTTGTGTGGGGGTACGTGTGGGGGGCGGGGGCGGGGGGTGTGGGGGTGTTTATGACCTTATGATATTGTCTCACTTGGATCTGCAGCAAGTAGACTATAGGAGAACATTTGCCTAAGGTTTGCTACAAAAGTGAAAATCCATTGTTTGTATACTCCAACTTGATTGCAGACAAGGAAAATTTCTAAAGATATAAAGCAGCAAATTTTCAAACCTCATTATTGTGGATAGATTAAAACCTGCATGGTACAGTGATACTAGATACCAACAGTAGTTTAATGTGTGGGTTGGAAATTTTCCAAATTTCTAACTGGTATATATTACAGGTACTGTGTACAGTATTGTAGAAACTTCAAGAAAGGACTAAAGGGCACAACATAAAGCATACGCATGACATAGTTGCTATAACAAGACACATGTATTTTATTATATGACACCAACCAAAGACATAGTACACAGAAGAGAGATTAATATAAACCTTTCACTTCAACACTTCCCCTAAATGTTTTTCTTGCTAAATGCCATACTTAACACATTACAAATAATGATCTTAAATATTTAAGCTGAACATGTGGCAATGGTTTGGTGGAAATATCTGCAGCTTGCTGATTGCCTGGTTCATATTCAATGGCTAGCTGGTCTTCTAGAATTTTCTGAAGGATGTAGTGCACGTGAACGTCAATATGCTTTGACCTCTTGTGAAATTCAAAATTTTTGGCCAGTTTAATAGTTCTTGCATTATCAACAAGAAGAACAGGAACACTCTCCAGTGGTGAAATTTCTTCATAGAGCTTAGATAGCCATATTCCTTCTCTTGCCCCTTCATTGGCAGCCACATACTCTGACTATGTTGTTGACATTGATATGCAATGTTGCCGCCTACTAGCCCAGGCAACTCCTCCTTCGCAAAATCTTGCAACCACTCAACTAACTGAGCGTCAGGTTGTTGGATCACTGGCATAATCAACATCAGTATATATCTCCAGCTTCTGTTTGCATAGCTAGCATCACATGTTATACCCAGTGACACTGAAATTTTATATACTTTAGGATTCTTTTTACCACAGACCAGTGATTTTCTCAGGGAGTCTCTAAAAATTTTGACACATAGCTCACTGCAAATGCTATATCGGGCCTTGTACCAACAGATAAATAAAATAGACAGCCAACTGCTTCTCAATATGGAGTGTTAGTTGGTTTATCACTGGTTAACTCATTTGGCTGCAGATACTGCTTAATTGGAGTTGTCACAGGATTTCCCTCTGTCATGTTAAACCGTCTAAGAATATATTTAGCATAACTTTCTTGATTAATCTCTATTGGTCCATTATCATGTCATACAACATTAATATTTCTGAAATACCCTACTGGCTCAACAGTAATTTTAAACTCATGTTGAATTTCTGTTAGGAAAACTTCAGTATCCTTCTTCTTACTTGCAGATATTAATCCATCATCAACATACAGAACTACCATCAACTTGTCATTGCAGTTTTCTCAATATAACAATCACAGGTCTGCCTTACTTCCCACAAGCCTAAGATTTATTAGGAAGTCCTTGAACTCTTGGTTACAGCACCTTGGAGATTGTTTGAGTTCATATAAACTTTTATGAAATTTGCATGCCTGATTTGGTCCATCACTAAATCCCTCAGGCTGCTCCATATATATTTCTTCTTTTAAGAAGTCATTCAAAAAAGCAGATTTTACATTGAATTGTGCCAACTGAAGTTGCTCACTAGCAGAAACACTCAAAATTGCTCTAATTGTATTGTATCTAGCAACAGGAATGAACATTTCATTAAAGTCAATTTTACCAAAAGTCTTATGTTTAATTCGATAAACCGAATGGTTTGTAATAGGCTTATGGTCTGGTGGCAGAGGTTCCAAAGTCCACGTAGCATTTTCCTTCAATGAAGGCATTTCTTCCTCCATAGCTTTTCTCCAGTGTTCATGGTCTACAGAATTAATTGTCTCTGTATAATTCTTTGGCTCATTTATTTCAGCCAGCATAATTTCAATAAGACACTCTGGTTTCTACAGTAGTTGCTTGTTTCTCAATTTTCTTTCCCTAGAACTTTCTTTTGTAGGTTCCTTTAACACACTTGTGTCTTCATGATTCTTCAGTCCTTCATTGCTTGCTTCACTTTGGAGTAACACCATTGTCTTACCAGTTTTCTCAGGTTAAGAAATAACATCCTTACTCCAAAAATGGTTCAAATGGCTATGAGCACTATGGGACTCAACATCTGAGGTAATCAGTCCCCTAGAACTTAGATCTACTTAAACCTAACTAACCTAAGGACATCACACACATCCATGCCCAAGGCAGGATTCGAACCTGCGACTGTAGTGGTCGCGTGGTTCCAGATTGAAGCGCCTAGAACCATTCGGCCACATCGGCCAGCATCCTTACTCCAAATAATCCGTTTTTCTGATTCAATTCACACTCAAAAGCCATCAATGCCATCAGAATAACCAACAAAGATTCCTGTTTTTCCCTTTGGATCCCATTTCTTTAGCTTTTCTATCAGAATATGGACAAAACGCTTCATTCTATAAATATGAAGTTTATTTAGCTGTATTGTCTTTCCAGTGAATACCTCATAAGGTGTTTTGCCATGCCAGTTTTGTTTAACACATAAACAACTGTTTTTACTGCTTCTGCCCACAAAAACTAAGGCAGGCCCTGAGCTTGAAACACGGTTCGAGCCAGTTCGACAACTGTTCTGTTAGTGCGCTCAGCACATCCATTCTGCTCTGGAGTATAAGGATTTGTGATGATGATTTGTATGCCATTTAATTTCATCAAATCTTAATTTCAGTATTATCAAATTCTCGTCCACCATCACATTGAAATGCTTTAGGTAGTTGACCACAAAAATTTTTCACAATGCTCACGATTTATGCAATCTTCTCTGCAGTCTCAGACTTCTGCTTGAGAAAATATATCATGCATAATCTTGAAAAGTCACAAGTGAAGCAAAGAAAATATTGTGCTCCTCCCAGCGATTTACACTCCATAGGTCCACACAGATCAGCATGAGTCACTTCTCCAGGTTGTGTGACACGCTGCTGTCCTAACTGAGAATTGCTGTGATGCTGCTTCCCCTTAACACATGCCTCACAAAATTCTTCACCAACATCTTCAGCTTCAACACCACACTGCTTCAAGAATTGTTGGACATGACATTTGTTTCGATGACCCAAGTGTTCATGCCAAATTTGCAGAGAGTCCTTTGATGCAAGACTTACCTCAGGATCACAAGGCTGAATTTGTTTTGTCACTTGAATCAACTTCTTCAATAGGTTGCTACTACGTATGCCACATGCATTTACAATGCCATTGTTTCGGAACTCACACTTGTCTTTCGATGAATAAAAGTCCAATTCCTTGTCCATAGCAGATGATACAGAAAAGAGATTTCTTCACCCTTCTGGAGTATACAAAATATTATCCATATGGCATAACTTCCATTTTCCATTGACAAAGGCTTCAAAATAAATAGTCCCTTTTCCTAGTGTGTTCATAGTTGAATATTTGCCCATGCATATCTGCAGTGGTGTTGCAAACTTAGTAAATGATGTATACCACTCAATTTTCTTAGCATGTGATTCGTCACTCCACAATCAGCGATCCATGAGCCCTCACCCTATTCTGCATTTATTACTTCACCAATCAAAGCCTGGTTAGGCAAATCACTTTTATTTTGGTTGTGGATTTTTTTTTGCATGTTTTTCCCATTTGTACATATTTTTTTTAATTTGGCGAAATCCATAACTGAAACATTGAGCTTCTTTTTGTTTGTAGACTTTTCGTATTTGTTTGACAAAGTAACATTCCTCATAATGGTGCAGTCTGCATTTTTAATGTTTGCTTTGGTAACAGAAAGTGCAGGTACCTTGTCTCATTTCTCCCTCCAACAAGCACGAGGACTGTCATCAGAAGTTAACATGTCCATCAAATGTTTTAGTGTTTGTTGATCTTCAGATCTTGTTCACCATGACTGTCACAGACTTTCATAGCTGTCAGGCAGTGTGTCAAGTAGTCAAACCATTAACAATGATTCATCAGGTTTCACATTGTGTTGTTGCATTCGAAGAACCAAGTTTTCATAGCAAGTGAGATGTGTCAGCATGTCATCGCCTGAACTCATGTAAAAATTTAGGAATTCTGATGAACAGAATACGCAGCTTGCTTTGTTTTCCATTCAAACGTGGGATGTAGCTTGTCCCATGCAGTCTCACATGCAACCAACAATGCCATGACTTTTTCTTCCACAGTTCTAACAATAACCTGATTCGCTGCACTATCAGCTTTGTCCCATGTTTTTAGTGCAGCATTAAACACATCTATCTGTGCTGATGTTGAATCCACTGGCAAAGCCAATACACACTTTGTATGCACTGTCTGATGCACATAACAAATTTTGAACTGTGAACCTCCAAATAGTCCAATTTTCAGCTCCACACAGCTTCTCTATACCATGAAAATCCTTTGCAGTCACGTAAAGCTCTTAAATATAATTAAGTGATATATAGTTGTTCATCCTGTGCTTATGAAATTTCTCTATGGCTTCTTTGTCAGGAAGCTGATTAAAGTGTACATTGCAATCAAAATAACATTCCTTCAGCTATTCATATCTTCATCACTTGTTGTTACCTGTCATTCCCCCATAAAATTTAAAAGAGAACTGTGTATTATATACACTTTCTTCATGAGGTCTGATAAGAAATGGTAAAAGAAAGGTGAGTTCATGATACTGTTATGATTGCTTACTCTTTTCTACTATGAACAGCCTCCCACCCCTTTACAGACACACACACACACACACACACACACACACACACACACACACACACACACACACACACACATACATACATAATCCGTAATGTATAAGAAATGCTACACAGAATTTACCAACATTAGTGAACCCTTGTAAAGATACAAGGAACAACTGCTAATTCTGTGTCTGTGTATAATTATACATATGAGTGCCAGAAGAGAGTTATAATGATACTGTGTACCATATCCCACATTCGATACTGTACCTTGCAGAGTGCTGAGTAGAAAACCATGTTACCATAAACTGTGAAGACTGGTCTTAGATTTTGATCCCTCTACTGAATTCATATTCAGTAGAGGGATCAAAATCTAAGACCAGTCTTCACAGTTTACGGTAACATGGTATTGTGTTATACTCAATGAATAATATGTCAGCTGTTTTCAAATGACCATTTTTCAGAGATAGTGATGAATGCAGCTTTGATTAGTAGAAATTCTGATGCTGTGAGACTTTCCTCATCATCCTTTGCTGTGCATAGCTGAGGGCCCCACAAAGTTCACCTTAGCTTATAGTCTTTCAGACATTAGTAATCAGCAAAGTGATTAAAAAAATAATACAGAGTGATATTGAGCATCTTTCTTAGTAATTTAAAAACCTGATCATTATGCATGTATATAGTTACATTTTATCAATGTATTAGTGTCACTATGTGCTTTCCCAGTCTGAGAGAAGCAACAGTTTGTATGTGAACTATAATGTTTTGTATATATCTGTGGAGTAAAAGGAACTGTTTACAGTTCCATACTACTCAATTAGTCACAGCATTATCATCAGTAACGTATCCACCTCGGTTGAACATCTTACTGCAGAATTGGTACGATTCACTATCTGCATGGCACTGTGATTCACTGCTATGTGTGCACTGGATGAGATGAAAAGAAGTCATTCTGCATTTAGTGAAGATGCTCATTGTTATGGCGTAAATTCAGTGCCAGTCTGAAACGACAATGAAGGGAAGGCTCTGAGAAGAGGTCAGCCAATCTCATGCTGACTGACCTCCCTCCAGGAGGACAATACGACAACAGTGGCTACTAGGTGAAGAAAACATAAAGACTGGTGGCAACTACTTTGATAGTAGCTTCAACATTAGCCACTTTGTTAGCCATCACATTGTAGCCTCTTTATTAGCAAACTCTGTTTCACACAGATAGAGATCAGCAGTCGTTACAAGAATTCTCAGATCAAAGTTAAGTATTTGTACTAGTCTTGTTGTAAATAAAACTCATTAATGGAAGTTGTTTGACTGTTTGTCTAGTGAACCGAATATGCAGAATTACTAGACACAACACTCGTAACATGTAACTCTGTCACTGTGCATGCCAGAGTAAGATTTACCTGAAGTACTCTTGCTGCTCGTCTTACAAAAGGAACATCTGGATGAACTATACTTCTGCGAAACTCTACTTAATCAAATTTTATTCCCTTGATATTCTTCTCTCTGAACATATGTGCAGTATGAGAAGAGGAGATGGTTCCTTCGGGTTTCCAACTGAATTTAGTGAATGAAAACTTACAGTATGTTCTGTTATATGCCCCTGCTGTTACTCTCAAAACATTTAAGAGGACATTAACGTGATAACTGATACTTTTTTTCAACTATTCCGATTTCAGGTTAGTCATTTGGAATAAGTACAATTTCATGTAAATGCTTGAAATATTAATTCTTTTTAATGCAAAATTTTATGTACATAGTTTGATGTGGTTATGTTCTATTGGGCATTTCTTAGAATTCTTCTGGTGAATAGAATGAGGTTTCTAATGAGAGACAGTACAGCATTTTCTTTAACAGTTTTATTAACATTCTTTGCATTTAGAAAAAGTGTTTTATGGACTATTTCAGTTGCCGTATAAACTCTGCTGTTTTTAGGTCTTGCTAATATTTTCTGCGGTAAGAGTAGAGATGTACATGATCTGGCACTGTACTCATGTCTTTGAATTGTTACAATCATGTTAGGTAGTTCAAGACATATGTAATTAAAACTCCCAAAATGTATAAATTGATCACTATTAAGATTTTATATTAACGAACAAAATCATACACTTTATAATTTTATCAGCCCTTGTCATTACTCTGACTGTCTTATTCCAAATTACAAGAATATCAATTACTTTTTTGTTGTATGCCAAGAGCATGATAAAAAAAATCAGCTCCTGAGCCAGGCCCTGAGTTCCAAAGGACATTGACCAGTATCTGTAACTGTCTCTGTAATGCAGTGTCATGTGGATGCAGTGCAGACAGGGATGCAATCAGCAATACTGCTCTCCCTGCCAGTTTGCTGACTTTTCTACATCTACATCTACATTTATACTCTGCAAGCCACCCAACGGTGTGTGGCGAGGGCTTTTTACGTGCCACTGTCATTACCTCCCTTTCCTGTTCCAGTTGCGTATGGTTCAAAGGAAAAATGACTGCCAGAAAGCCTCTGTGCGTGTTCGAATATCTCTAATTTTACATTCATGATCTCCTCGGGATGTATAAGTTGGGGGAAGCAGTATATTCGATACCTTATCCAGAAATGCACCTTCTCGAAACCTGCACAGCAAGCTACACCTCGATGCAGACCGCCTTTCTTGCAGAGTCTGCCACTTGAGTTTGCTAAGCATCTCCGTAATGCTATCACACTTACCAAATAACCCTGTCACAAAACGCACCACTCTTTTTCGGATCTTCTCTATCTCCTCTGTCAACCCGACCTGGTACGGATCCCATACTGATGAGCAATACTCAAGTATAGTTCGAACGAGTGTTTCGTAAGCCACCTCCTTTATTCATGGACTACATTTTCTAAGGACTCTCCCTATCAATGAATCTCAACCTGGCACCTGCCTTACCAACAATTAATTTTATATGATCATTCCACATCAAATCGTTCTGTACGCATACTCCCAGATATTTTACAGAAGTAACTGCTACCATTGTTTGTTCCGCTATCATATAATCATACAATAAAGGATCCTTCTTTCGATGTATTCGCAATACACTACATTTGTCTATGTTAAGGGTCAGTTGCCACTCCCTGCACCAAGTGCCTATCCGCTGTAGATCTTCCTGCATTTTGCTGCAATTTTCTAATGCTCCAACTTCTCTGTATACTACATCATCATCTGCTTTTCAGACTGTTGTAACTGACAATTCGAAAGTTGTTACAAAACAACTTTTATTTATCGGAGTCTAAATGGAAATGACTGAATAACAGCTAAGAGACACAATCACAGCTAATGTTTGCCATTGCTTACGCCTTGGGCGTAGACAACCTCAGTCCTGTGTGGTGTTAGATGTGTTGCCAGCCAGCACGGGCTACCGTGACAACAGCGTAACACCTGTCCCCCCTTGGAAGATATGGTGCAGCAGGGGTGAGTGTGCGGGAGAGAGCACCAATGTGGCCTGGTGCCATAGGCTGATCGGTAGTAAAGTCGTCCTGATGGAGGCAGTGAAAACCAAGTGCTGGTGAGTAGGACACCGCCTTCCACATGATGCTGAGGGAATGTCGAAGAGGTGGCAGTTGCGAGGCAACAGTGGGCTGGGCAAGCAGCATGGGAACGTCTGTGTTGTCCAACCAGGGCGGCGCCGAAGAGGGGCCAGGAAGTGGATCCCAGGGATGGTCTCGGGGCTGTCCCAGGTCCAGAGGAGGCGGTGGCAATGTGGGGCTAGCAGCCCGTGACTGTTGGCCATTTCCTCAAAGATCCCCCACTAACTGAGGAGAGGGCAGCAACATAGGCCTCACGGAAGAGGACGGCAATAGGAGAGAGAGAGAATCCGGTGATTGGGGCTGCGGCGGGTTGAGGAAATGAGGACAGAATTGGTTGCGGTGATGCAAAACCACCCTGTCGTCCGGACAGACATCGAACAGTTGTCGACTACAGGTCCAGAGAATAACCACTGGCAGCCAGCAGGGCTGGGACCCAAATCCGTGTGCCCACACCTTGGAGCCGGATGAATATCTGGAAGCGTCAGGTCGGGCGCAAGGCAGGAGGAGATGGAGTAGGGTTCATGGCTGGTGACCATGGAGCAGTAGGCTGGACTCTTGTCACTCACCAGCGTGGTCCTGTAGAAACTGAGAAATATCGTAAGAGTATCTTCCGGAGAATGGTCCTCCGTGTACTTCTGCATCTGAGTTTTAAAGGTGCAAAAAAGGCTCTCTACCCTGCTATTGGATTGTGGATGAAAAGGCGGGGTAAAGACATGGTGGATACCATTATCGTGACAGAATTTGGCGAACTCTTGACTGCAAAATTGCGGGCCGTTATCAGTGACCAAGGTGACTGGTAGGCCTTCAATGGAAAATATTTTGGACAGGGCCATGATAGTAGTCTCTGTGATGATAGAGGAGCATTGGACAATGAAAGGGAATTGGGCGTAGGCATCCATGATGAGCAACCAGTAAGCGCCAAGGAAGTGTCATGCAAGATCCACCTGGATGCGTTATCATGGGAGGGAAGCCGCAGGCCAGTATTGGAATGACTAGCACAGAGCGAGAAGGGCCTTGGTACATTGCTGACAACCCCGGACCATGCTCTCCACGTCTACTGTCATGCCAACCCAGAAGATATGGCAAGGTGTGAGGGTTTTCGTCCGGACAATACCCCATTGGCCTTGATGTAAGACGTTGAGAATCTGGGACCACAGGTATGTTGGTACGATGACTTGTGGATAGGTGTCATGTTCCACATGGAGGAGCATGGCTACCGGTTGATGGCAGATGGAGAAAAAGAATCGGAGGTCAGCCTGGGTGTGAGGCAGAGGAAGCGTCAGCCAGCTGCAGAGAATATAGCTCTGCACCAGTTGCAGGAGCGAATCTGTGGCTGTCGTGGGGGCCATCTGTGCAGCTGTGATGGGTTTTTTTTTTTTTTTTGGTAGGGTTTAAGGGCGCTCAACTGCTGAGGTCATTAGCGCCCAGTCACTGGTGTTAGAGCACAAGTAACCTGCTAAAACTCAAGGGGATGAGGGGACATCAAAAGGACCTGACAAAGATGCAGATGAAATAAGTAAAAGGTTAAATGTCTTTGGTCAAGCCAGTTAAAGTTATAAAACGCAGAAGACGAGCAGCTGCTCGAGCGTCATCAGCTAAAACATCCGGTAAGGTAGATGGCAGGGACAGGACAACACGAAATTGACTAAAACGGGGACACGACAATAAAACATGGCGCACCGTTAATGCCTGACCACAAGGGCACTGCGGGGCTGGGTCACCAGAGAGCAGGTAGCGGTGGCTAAACCGGCAATGCCCAATCCGCAACCTGGTCAGAAGGACCTCCTCGCGCCGAGATGGTCGGGAGGAAGTTGTCCAAGCAGTTGGGAGCGGTTTTACTGCCCGGAGCTTGTTTCCTTGGAGGGATGACCAAGCATCCCACCACAAGGACACAAGCCTCTTACATACATCCCCACAAACGTCAGATGACGGGACACAATGGGAGGCTAGCCGAGGCTGGAGGACTGCAGCCTTGGCTGCAGCATCCGCAGCCTCATTCCCAGGCACTCCCACATGTCCGGGGACCCACAGAAAGCTGACAGAACCGCCATTATCAGCGAAACAATGGAGGGACTGCTGTATTCGTTGAATCAAGGGATGGACCGGATAGGGAGCCCCAAGGCTCTGAAGAGCACTGAGTGAGTCAGTGCAGAGGACATACGATGAATGGCGGTGGCGGCGGGCATACTGAATGGCCTGATGGAGAGCAAAAAGCTCGGCCGTAAAGCTGGAACATTGGTCAAGGAGCCGGTATTTAAAGGTGGCGGTCCCGACGACAAAGGCACAGCCGACACCATCGTCAGTTTTGGAGCCATCGGTGTAAATAAAGGTGTGACCAGCAAGTCGAGCACGAAGTTCGACAAACCGTGAGCAATACACTGCAGCCGGAGTACCCTCCTTCGGGAGTGAGCTGAGGTCGAGATAAATACGAACCGGAGCCTGGAGCCAAGGTGGTGTCGGGCTCTCACCCTCTCTGAAGGTGGTAGGGAGGGCAAAATCCAATTGTCGAAGCAGGCGACGGAAGCGGACTCCGGGGGGCAGCAGGGCAGACACATATAACCCGTACTGACGGTCGAGAGAATCAGCGAAGAAGGACTTGTAAGAGGGGTGTTCGGGCATAGACAACAGCCGGCAGGCATACCGACACAGCAGTATGTCGCGCCGGTAGGTCAACGGTAACTCGGCAGCTTCAGCGTAAAGACTCTCGACAGGACTAGTGTAGAAGGCTCCGGTCGCAAGACGTATCCCCCGATGGTGGATGGAGTTGAGCCGGCGTAAGAGGGATGGCCGAGCGGACGAGTAGACGAAGCTCCCATAATCCAGCTTCGATCGGACTATGGACCGATACAAGCGAAGCAGGACAGTGCGATCCGCTCCCCAAGATGAACCGCTAAGAACTCTGAGGACATTAAGGGAACATGTACAACGGGCCGCCAAATAAGAGACATGTGGAGACCAACACAGTTTCCGGTCCAACGTGAGCCCTAGAAACTTAGTTGTGTCCACGAATGGGAGAACAACGGGACCGAGATGTAAGGATGGCGGAAGGAACGCTTTATATCGCCAAAAGTTGATACAAACCGTCTTCTCTTCAGAGAACCGGAAGCCATTTGCCACGCTCCATGAGTAGAGGCTGTCTAGACAACGCTGGAGGCAGCGCTCCAGGAGGCATGTTCTCTGGGCACTGCAGTAGATCGCGAAGTCATCGACAAAGAGAGAGCCTGAGACATTAGGTGGAATGCAATCCATAATTGGATTGATCGCGATGGCAAAAAGGGCTACGCTCAAGACGGAGCCCTGAGGCACTCCGTTCTCCTGGAGGAAGACGTCGGACAATACGGAACCCACACGTACCCTAAACTTTCGATCCGTTAAAAAGGAATCAATAAAAAGGGGCAGACGACCGCGTAGGCCCCACTTGTGCATAGTGCGGAGGATACCTCCTCTCCAACAGGTATCATAAGCCTTCTCCAAGTCGAAGAATACGGCTACCGTTTGGCGCCTTCGCAAAAAGTTGTTCATGATGAATGTCGACAAGGTCACAAGGTGGTCAACAGCGGAGCGGCGGCGACGAAAGCCGCATTGGACATTAGTAAGTAGTCGTCGAGATTCAAGAATCCAAACTAACCGAGCATTAACCATGCGCTCCATCACCTTACAGACACAGCTTGTAAGAGAAATGGGGCGGTAACTAGAAGGAAGGTGTCTATCCTTCCCGGGTTTGGGTATAGGAACAACAACGGCGTCACGCCAACGCATGGGGACCTGACCTTCGGTCCAGACGCGATTGTAGGTACGAAGAAGGAAGCTTTTGCCCGCCGGAGAAAGGTGTGCCAGCATCTGAACGTGAATGGCATCTGGCCCCGGAGCAGAGGACCGGGACAGTGCAAGCGCACGTTCGAGTTCCCGCATAGTAAAGGGGGCATTGTAAGTCTCCAGATTCAGCGAGTGGAAGGAAGGTCGCCGAGCCTCGTCTGCCTCTTTCCTGGGAAGGAAGGCAGGATGGTAATGGGCGGAGCTTGAAACCTCCGCGAAAAAGCGGCCAAAGGCGTTGGAGACAGCCACAGGATCAACAAGGACCTCATTACCTGAGGTCAGGCCAGGTACTGAGGAGTGGGCCTTAATGCCCGACAGCCGGCGCAGGCTACCCCAAACAACGGAAGAGGGAGTAAAACTGGTGAAGGAGCTCGTGAAAGAGGCCCAGCAAGCTTTTTTGCTGTCTTTGATGACTCTACGGCATTGCGCTCGGAGTCGTTTGTATTCAATACAATTCGCCAACGTAGGATGGCGGCGAAAGGTGCGTAAAGCACGCCGTCGAGCACGGATAGCGTCCCTACAAGCCTCGTTCCACCAGGGGACGGAAACGCGACGTGAAGAAGAAGTAGTACGAGGTATGGAACGTTCAGCAGCATTGATAATAACAGCCGTGAGGTATTCGACCTGACTGTCACAACTGGAAAAATCGCGGTCCGGAAAGGTCGCCAGGGAGGAGTAAAGTCCCCAGTCAGCTTTCAGTATGTTCCAGCGCGAAGGACGTGGGGATGGGGTGTGGTGCAGGAGACGAACGACACAGGGGAAGTGGTCGCTCGAATAGGTGTCAGAAAGGACATACCACTCGAACCGACGGGCAAGAGTGGTAGAACAGATCGAGAGGTCCAAGTGGGAGTAGCTATGAGTAGAGTCCGAGAGGAAAGTCGGGGCGCCGGTATTGAGGCAGACAAGATTGAGATGGTTGAAGACATCCGCCAAGAGTGAGCCTCTTTGACAGGATGCAGGAGAGCCCCAAAGGGGATGATGGGCATTGAAGTCGCCAAACAATAAGAACGGCGGGGGAAGCTGATCGATCAGGTGCATCATGTCAGCCCTACTAACAGCAGATGACGGTGGAGTGTAGACGGTACAAACGGAAAAAGTAAAAGCAGAAAGAGTAATGCGGATAGCTATTGCTTGGAGTGGGGTGGTCAATGGGATGGGATGGTAATATACATCGTCCCGAACGAGCAACATGACCCCACCATGAGCTGGGATACCGTGCACAGGGGCAGGGTCATACCGCTCCGAGGTATAGTGGGAAAAGGCAATACGGTCAGTCGGGCGCAACTTGGTTTCCTGGAGACCAAGGACGAGCGGACAGTGCAGGCGGAGGAGCAGTTGTAATTCCTCCCGATTAGCTCGAATACCCCTTATGTTCCAATGAAACAACGCCATTGCTAGTCAAAAAGTTGGGGGAACGAGACGGGGAAGAGCTGGTCACCTCGATGGCCGCGGAGGGCCAGGTTGCGAGGCAACAACGCTACAACTGACGGCAGGCGGATCCGGTTCCATCGACTCGTCGCCAGCTGCGGCCGCTGTCCCTGATTGTGTAGGAGGGGCCGCATCATTTGCCGACAAAAGGCCGGCGGAACGCCTGGCAGCAGAGCGTCCCGGCGAAACTGAGGACGGCCGGGAGCAGCGACTCACGGATGAAGCGTCTGATGAAGCGCGCCGGGGTGGAGAGGGGGATAGAGATTTCTTCTTGGAGGCCTTCTTGGAAGGCCGAGGAGGCACAGGGATGGTGGGCTGGACCCGAAGAAGGTCCTCACGCGCGGGGTCCGTTTTGGAACGCCGGACCTCGGAAGCTGGGGTCCGGAACGTTTCCCCGATGGACGCCTGAGAAGAGGATCGCTTCTCAGGTGGCGTGGGGGGAGGAGGAGGAAGGGTGGCCCCTGGGGCAGGGGGGGTGGGGGCCGCGGGGGAGGAGGATTTGGAAGGGAGGGATTTGGGAGGCGGAGGCAGAGCCCCCTGACGGGCAGAGGAGGCGGAGGGGGGACAGGATAGAGGTGAGGATACAGCGGAAGGAGTAGACACAACTGAGGCAAACGAAGTGGCCAGTGACACGGGATGAAGGCGGTCATACTTCTTCCTGGCCTCAGAATAAGAGAGCCGATCCAAAGTTTTGAGTTCCTGTATCTTTTTCTCCTTCTGATAGGCGGGGCAGTCCGGGGACCTAGGCGAGTGGACGCCAGGACAATTAGGGCACCGAGGTGGTGGGGTGCAAGTATGTTCCTCACGAAGAGGACGTCCACAGTCGCCACAAAGGGGCTCAGCCTCACACCGGGACGACATGTGCCCAAAACGCAAACACCTAAAACAGCGCATAGGAGGCGGGACGTAAGGTCGCACGTCGCACCGGTAGCACATCACCTTTACCTTCTCCGGGAGAACGTCCCCCTCGAAGGCGAGGATAAAGGCCCCGGTGTCGATGCGACGGTCCTTGGGGCCGCGCTGGACTCGCCGGACGAAATGCACGCCGCGGCGCTCCAGGTTGGCCCTGAGCTCCTCATCAGATTGTAGCAGGAGGTCACGATGAAAAATGACCCCCTGCGTCCTATTGAGTGCCAGATGTGGGACAATGGAGACTGGGATGTCCCCTAGGCGGTCGCACGCCTGGAGTGCCGCCGATTGTGTGGCAGAGGTGGTCTTGATAAGAACGGACCCCGATCTCATCTTGCTGAGAGCCTCGATTTCCCCGAAGACGTCCTCAATGTGTTGAACAAAGAACATGGGCTTGGAGGTGGCGAACGTCCCCCCATCTGTTCGAGAACAGACCAAATAGCGGGGGAAGTACTTCACCCCAAGCCGGCGGGCCTGTCCCTCCTCCCATGGAGTGGCCAAGGGGGAAAGGGCAGGAGAACCAGAGCTGGAAACGGTACCTTTTCTTTTGGAAGACTCGGCCGCAGAGCGACCTGATACGTGTTGACGTTTCATGTGCGAAACGTCCGCCCCGATACCACCCACTCCGACCAGGGGCTCTCCCCACGGGCGCCACCCAGCCGCAGCAAGGGCCACCTGGCAGGATGACCATTGCCGGGAGTCCTGATGCCCCAAGGAGACGGGCATCTACTCCTTGGCCAACGTGGGGAGGGTGCAGCTCAGGTATCGGCAGTACGATCCCTGTGTTGTCAGGGGGCTACAACCTAGAGGGTACATGACGACCCCACCACAACGGGCTGGCTACCGTGCTGGATGTCTGGTGCCATGGAAAGTCAATCATGATCGCTGGTGCAGATGGAGAGGCACTATGGGCGTAACGTGGACAACCCATCAGGCGTTTAGGCCCAATTTGAGGAATAATGGGTATGGTGACAACGCCGGTGCAATGCTGAGTGCCAAGGTCTTAGCGCACTTAGGACCAGTGGTACACCATGTAAGGTGTCCTTCCCCAAAAGGCTCGTACTTCTGTAGAATTTTGAAAAATGGAGGTCAAACCCCAAGGGGGACCATCACAGTAAGGCCAAAACATTTGAGACTCCTTTTAGTCGCCTCTTACGACAGGCAGGAATACCGCGGGCCTATTCTAACCCCCGAACCCGCAGGGGGGAGCTGTGATGGGGAATGCCGCCAACGCTGCCTGTATGTCTTCATCGACTTGAAAAATTAGGATGTCCAATGAATCGAACGTCGAATCCTGGCTGGAGGGGAGCCGAGACAAGGCTTCGACGTTGGCATGCTGGGCAGTGGGATTGAAGTGGATGGTGTACCTAAATTGTTAAAGGAATAGGACCCATCGCTGCAGACGGTGGGAACTCTTCATGGGTAATTGGGCTGCTGGTGAAAATAAGGCCACAAGGGGCTTATGGTCAATGATGAAACGAAATTAGGTACCATAAAGGTACAGGCGGAATTTGGTACAGGCAAACAAGATGGCGAGGGCCTCCTCCTCAATTTGGGAATATTTGCTTTGGGCCTCGGTAAGGGATTTAGATATGTACGCCACCAAGCATTCTGATCCATCCGGTAGATGGTGCGAAAGGACAGCCCCAATACCAAAGTCTGAGGTGTCCATAGCCAAGAGAAGAGGAAGAGAGGGGGTATACAGCATGAGACTCTCAGCCGAGTGCAATCCTCGCTTTAAGGTTCAGAAAGCCGACACAAGCCGAGGACCCATGAAAAGGCACCATATTTCAGCATAGGCGATAGAAGGTCGCCGCAATGTGAACAGTGGAGGGAATGAACTTTCGATAGTACACAATTTTACCCAGGAAATACCGCAATTGGTGGACATCACTCGGACAAGGAAGGGCCTCTATAGTGGCGACGTGGCAGGAGGTAGGAGATATGGCATTCTGGGAAATGATGTGAGCCAGGTAGGATATAGCAGGTTGAAAAAAGGAGCATTTAACAAGGTTGCATTTTAGGCCTGCAGTCCACAGGCGCAGGAGTAATTGTCGCAGATGACTGTGATATTCATCCACAGTACAGCCGGTGACGATGATGTTGTTGAGGTAGTTGATACATCTGGGAACATCCCACAAGAGCTGTTCCAAGTAAAGTTGAAAGATGACCGGTGCACTAGTGATGCCATACATGAGACGGTTCAACCGCAACAGCCCCAACTTTCTGTTGAAATAAGTGTTCACACTGTCTGAATTGCCTGCTTTCCTAGTTCCACAACATCCTACTGCACGTAATTACGTATGGATAAGGGGGATGGGAGTAGGGTAATATGCCCTCTAGTACAGTCATTTTTTTAATTCGGAAGAGAATTTTAAGAGCAAGGTAACATGCTAGCCAAACAGATCCTTGCAAGCCCCTGTTTCAAAAGTTGTCAATCCTCCCACTCCTATCTATGTATATACTAGAATCTTGTAAATATATCAGAAGGAATTTGAAACAAATAAAAAAATATTTTAATATCTATGAACATAATACAAGGCAGTAAAAAAGGTTTTGTGTTGAGTCCGTAAGGAGATCAGCTTTTAAAACTTCCATTAGAAATAGTGTGATACAAGTTTACAATAGTTTTCTACAGGAGATAATAATTCTTTGTAAAACCATAAGAACAATGTTATTAGATCACTCCCATTCAGCAGCAGAATTTTTGGCATACTTGAAATACAGGAAACTTGAAACAAGACTATGAAAGGTGTGCCACTGAAAGCTCTTGTAATCCTCACTTCTAAGCCAGCAACATTTATTAAGCACAAGCGCCTTGTGTTACAAGAGAAATTATTATAAGCCATAGTTCCAAATAGAAATTAATATGTGATTTATCATGACTGAAATTAAAATAAATCCAAGTACTATTAATTTTACTGCATATACATTCTGTAAGTATGATATTCAACAAAATTCCATGAAGCCTGGTGGTGGTGTAAAACCACATGTTCATAAGAAAAACAGTATGTAACATAAATCTAAATCAGTCCAAGTAAACATCAATATTGGTCATAGTTCACCTGTGTGAGCAAAGTCTGTTAACAGCAACTGAGAAAAAATCTGTGGTCAGGAGGCCTTACATGTGTCTTGTCAGGAAATCCGTGTAACTAGCTTGTGATATCATCAGTTTTCACATCACAGGCACCACTGCTGGACATGGGCAATGTTACACATATCAGTACGTCTGTCTATTCCATTCACACATCTTGTGGGGTTACTGAACAAGTATGTAAATAGTTTATCCAACAATCTGAAAAGACATTTTGGATGAATAAATAAAAAATAAATGTAAAAGGTGCGGCTTAATGGGGAACTGGGTAAGTGTCAGAGGTGAAGCTCCAAGGTTCAAACTTCTGCTGGTACTCAGGTTTTTTCTGTTGCTTGCCTCATCTTTAATCTCTGGCAATGAAATGAACATACAAAAATTGCCAAGTTGCAATGTGTTTTGAAGTCAGTATTGTACTGCAGGTCCCCCTATAACATACTATGTCAGTTTAAAGGTCAGAGGAAGGTAGCAGTTCTAATAGTACCATATTTACCCAGCAAAACACTGTGCTGTTCAAATCAGTTTTCAGATTGATGACATATTGAATTTTTTCTAATAAAACATAGGAAAATTTTCCAATTCATGCTAATTCCAAGAAGAAATATATCAGATGAAATACCTATTATTTATTAATTTATATAATAGAGCTTCAAACAGGTGGTCAATTGCAAATTCATCTTCAGACTCAAGATTTTCAGTCATCTGGTGGGATTTTATTTGTTTCCTCAAATTCAGCTCCCTCTGTTCATTCTTGAAATCCAGAAGATAGTAGTTAATAGTGCTGAGGTTTGTGCCATGTTTCTTGACCTAATAGTTAAACATGAGGCTGTTTGCAGATAACATACTTGTACACACAGAAATGATATTGTTACGAATTTATTAGACCTATAGATGGTAAGAGATTGATGCGAAGATTATCAGTTGAGTCTCAACGTGAATGAAGCATACTACATGTAAATATGTGAAATATATTGGATACAGTTTCAGTATGAGACTGGCATTTAGTCTCTAGAATCAGTCAGAGCCATCAGGTGTTTAGGAGTACCTCCCTAGAACAGTTTTACTAAACTGTTTAGTCATTGTATTCACATTCATATTTAGACTGAAATTCTTTGCAAACTCCCTGAATCAATTAAGATGAATGCTCAGATGATGACAAGCTAGTATATCTATCCTTCAAATCAATGAGGCAGGTAAACCACCACTTTATCGTTAGGTTGCAACTTCATATAGTATGACAAACATACAAGATGTATTCTATACTCCAGGAACCTACACACTGTACAACTACGAATGAAGCCTGTTTCATGTACTGTTTATATACAACATCAGTTGTAAACAGTCCTTTCACTGCTATAGCCTGAGCGAAACACTGAAAGTCTGCTAATAATGACATTCCTAACTTATAGTATGCCTACAGGTTAACAATTGAAATTGCCAACCCTGCTCAGTTTAAAAATTTATTGGCACTTCATTAACTTGAAGAGTTACAGTTAGCAACTTGTTATTGAAAGAAAAAATTGAATTCAAGTGATATTCTGTACGTGAAAGTTTTAGAATTTGCACATTTTGTTGTGAACAGTACTTGACGATTGCTATTAGCTACTGCAGCATGCTTGATTTGACATGATGGACCATCAAAAGCTAGACTATAGCATAACGTGTATTATCTTTTCTGTTTTGTGTTCTTTGAGACTGGATTATGGACACAATATTACATGGGTGTCTCATGTGTGGTGTTTTCTGTATCAGTGTATTTAGTGAGTAATTAAATTGTTTGTGTGCATACTTCGAATGAATAGTATACCACTGGAACGCACAAGTGGTACCGTACCTAACGAGGTGTCACAGTGGCTAGCACACTGAACTCAGGAGAAGAACGGTTCAGCCAGCCGTTGCGGCCGAGCGGTTCTAGGCACTTCAGTCCGGAACCACACGACTGCTACGGTCGTAGGTTCGGATCCTGTCTCGGGAACCGATGTGCATGTTGCTCTTAGGTTAGGTTTAAGTAGTTCTAAGTCTAGGGGACTGATGATCTCAGATGTTAATTCCCATAATGCTTAGAGCCATTTGAACCATTTGAATAACGGTTCAAACCTCCATTGGGCCATCCAGATTTGGGTTTCCCACAATTTCACTAAATCATTCCAGGCAAAAGCCAGGATGGTTCCTTTAAAAGGGCATGGCTGATTTCCTTTGCCATCATTGACACAATCTGAGCTTGTGCGCCATCTCTAATGAGGACAAAGACGACAGAACCTTAAACCTAATTTTCCTTCCTCCCACAAGTGGTGACCCCAAGTTCAACAGTTTACTTTCTACATGCATTCCGATACATACTATGCACCACTGTGGAGCCCACCATCTCTATTAAAGAAGAGCCTGCGAGCCGGAGTGGCCGTGCGGTTCTAGGCGCTACAGTCTGGAACCGCGTGACCGCTATGGTCGCAAGTTTGAATCCTGCCTCAGACATGGATGTTTGTGATGTCCTTAGGTTAGTTAGGTTTAAGTAGTTCTAAGTTCTAGGGGACTGATGACCACAGCAGTTAAGTCCCATAGTGCTCAGAGCCATTTGAACCATATTTTTGAAAGAAGAGCCTCAGACCTCACAATAGGGATTAACTCAGCCACCAGTTACAGTTGTTGATAACAGTATTCACATGAGAATCAGGAATATAAAAATTCCACATTCCTGGCTAACCATCGAACAGTTGTGCTTAATGCAAGTCACAGCCATATTTTGCTTTCGCGGTGTCGGTTCTGACATGCAGAAATTTATTATTGTTATTTGGCAAGTAGATCTTATGATTATATAGTGAACAACTGGCGGATGTATTTGACAAACAATCTTTTGCCTTTTTTCAGGATGCTAATTTGGAACATTTTATGCCATCTGCAGAATTGCGTTTTACAAAAAAACACGGAGAGTGAGGTAGTAGCTGGTACTTACCCGTTCAAAGTGCTCTGTTCCCTACACACGTTGGCAGGACAAGGCCTGAAATCTGAACAATCACTGAAGCCTCTTGGGTTCCAGCATTTGCCTCCACATGTTCGGATAATATTATCAGATTTTCTCTGACCTTCCCATTGGTGAACTAGCGTGAAAAGCAGACTCTGTGGCGATTGCTTATGCAGATCCAGTTTGTGTGAATAAACTCTGAAGTTATGGTGGGCAGCCCTGAACCAAGCATTGTGGCCTCATTTGTTTCAAGGGGCACTGTTTCTCCGCTGCTATCCACTCTGATGCTGTCTATGGCCCATATCATCACTGAACTCGCCGGTCTTAACGCCTAGTTGCAGCGACATGAAGATACCACTCGCCCACCTTCTAATAATAGCTGTGTATTCAGGTGGTGCTGGTTTCACAAATGGTTCAGAAAAGCAACTCGACATTGTACCAAACCATATGATTACCCAAACTTCCCAGACGAATGCCAGTAGGTGCACATACTTCTCGAGGTCAGTTAAAGCACCTGCAAGTCAAACACGACGGAAAAGTATCCTAGGTGACAGGATCACAAAGACTTTTCCTAATGGTCAGGTGCACTGGAGACACTTTCTTGATGGATTCAGGCTCTGAAATTAGCGTTTAGCACAAGTCACATACTGTGTGCCATTCTAGTGAACAAGTACCTATTCTCACAGCAGCTGATGGCTCACACATTGGAACATTTGAGAAAGTGCAGTTGACTTTGGATTTTGGCGGTAAGCTACAATCCACCTGGACTTTTGTGGTTGCTGATGTCATAGACGCAATCTTAGGCCCGGGTTTTTAGCGTCATTTTTCTGTCATTCTAGATGTAGTGCATCAATGTCTCTACAAAGTGTCATACTCTCTTCCTACCTCTGCCAAATCAGATTGCATTGTTGAGTGATACCACCAAGCCCCATCACTAGAAGACGACCACAACAACCGCGCCAGACTTAGTGCATCAACAGGATTCGTTACCGTTTCCATATCCACTCAGACCACACATCCGCGTGGTATGCTGGAAGGTGTCGATTCGTTCTTCCACTGAGACAACAAAGCTACAGAAGGGCTGTCATATGTGAGTAGCTCAAATATCTGAAATATAATCCCACAGCAATGCCATAATGAGTGCCAGGGCCAGCTTGCGCGACAGTAATGCAGAATTACACTGCGAATTGCCTGCCGTGGCTGAAGACTTATCGACCACACACGCCTCAATTCATGACCTTCAGCGTGCAACCGCTATGAGGAACCCTTGCTCCGCTGTCCCTCCCTCGCTTGCCTGCGCGCTGGAGGCCAACGATCTTGGTGTACAGCTGCTAAGCAAGTATCCTGTGCTTACTGATCCAGCGCTGGCCTGAAAAAACCGCTGCCACTCTACACGACATTTCAATCCCTAGACTACTGGGCATCGAGTGGCCGCAAACCCACGATGCCTACCTCCTGATAAATTACAAGCAACTCAGTCTGAGTTCAGTAAAATGCTATCAGATGGTTCAGTATCTAGATCTCAATCCTCATAGGCTTCTACTTTGCACATGCTCGAGACGAAAAACGGAACATCCCCCCAGGTGGTGATTATCGGAGCCTCAGTTCCCATACGGTTCCAGATAGGTACCCAGTGCTGAATGTAATGGACTTGAACTCAAATGTGGTGGGCCCATGTATCTTCAGTGTTATTGACTGTGCAAAAGCCTTCTTGCTGATCAGTGGTGAAGAGGGATTAGTTTAAAACTGTCATAACTACACCATTTGGGCTCTTCCATTATAATATGATGCCTTAAGGCCTCCACAACGCAGCACAAACATTGCACTGTTTTATGCATGAAGTCCTGCAAGACTTACCATTTTCATGTTGTCACATGGATTATATTCTGATTTCTCCCCGCAGCCTCTAACACCATTGTCACTATTTACGACAAGTTACAAGATTTTGGAATCATGGTAAATCTGGATAAATGTTGTTTTGCCAAGCAAGAGCTACCATTCCTGGGATACAATGTCTCAAAAGCTGTAATCATACCTCTGTCCAGAAAAGTGAATTACAGCCAACAGCTTCCCCTGCCACGAACGTTGAAAGGACTGTGCCAGTAGTGGGACTACCTTCATTCTGTTCCACTCTGCATTGTTGCCAAATTTATTCAAGATGGCGGCGATGACGTCATCCAAGATGGTGGCGTGTAGATTTGGTAATAGTGCATGACGTCGTTCGACATGGCGGATTATGGCGGGAAAATAGGTCATTTGGGGTATTTTCACTAACCTAAACCCCAGAAAAATGGCGAGAAATATGAATAATGGTGGTAAAATAGGTCAATTGGGTTATGTCCACTAAGGTAGCAAAAATTGGCTCAAAATTCCAACACAATAATGGCGAGATGACCATAGTTGTCTTTACTATTATCCATTATCATTTATCATCATTTGTTATTGTTCATTATTATTCATTATCATTTATTATCATTTATTATTATTATTTACACCATGCACGTGTGTTCACTATGAGGACCAGAGTCCAACGGTGTTAGTTCATACCCCTGCCACCAGAGAGCGCTGCCGTGATGTTATTCAAGATGGCGGATTTTGGCAGGGAAAATTGGGCTACATCCACTAACCTAACCCCCACAAAACTGGCGCGTAATTCGAATTTTGGCGGGAAAGTAGGTCAATTGTCCTATGTCCACTAACCAAACCCTCCAGAAAAAATTGGCGCCAAATTCAAATTGCAACTGGATAATGGCTGCAAAACCATACTTATCTTTATTATTATTCGTTATTATTCATTATTGTTTATTATCATTTATTATTTATTATTCATTATTGTTTATTATCATTTATTATTTATTATTTATTATTTATTATTTATTATTTATTATTTATTATTTATTATTTATTATTTATTATTTATTATTTATTATTTATTATTATTATTATTATTATTGGTCTACCTCCACTAGAAAATTGGGCCAAATTCAAATTCCAACACGATAATATCTGGAAAACTGTACTTCTATTTATTATTAGCATTTATTATTTACTTAAGATGTCCAATTTCGGCGCGAAGAAAACCATTTGCCTTGCATCTATAACAAAAATCTCCAACACCATCATCGATCATGCGTATGAAATAGTCCACATCCTACGAACTTTGACCATCACTTATGTTTTTTCACTGCTAACCTATCAAAATCGCGTCAAATAATAAACTGCACTTGTACTAACGTAATTCACATCCTCTGACTTTACAGGAAAAAAGGACTGATGTCTTTATTTCAAGCAGTACTGTCATCACTTGTCCTCCAACAGACTTAGTACACTTCTTTGAGATGCCAACATCCAGTGCACTTGCCACTAGGTCCAAACTCCAACTGACTTAGTTCAAATCGTCGCCAGCAGAGGAGGCTACCCCTGGCGCCACCAGTCGGCGGCAGCCCACGAGCATGTCACTGGTCAAGTGACCACTAGGACAGCGTGGGTCCAGCGGCGTAAAAATGTTCTGCTCGTTCGAACCTGCCGATTCTGACGTCACAATGGTAGGTTGTCCATTCATCAAGTGTATTCGTCCCTCCCACATGTTTCGCTCCAAAATTGGTCACCCAAGAGTGGAATCTCCCCAAATGTCACATAACGGTCAGTCTGTTGGTCCAGCACTTGGTGGACAAAAGAACGCCCTGCCACAATTATGGCGCAAAAATTGTTTTCCTGGACAGGTTTGAACCTGCCAATGACGACATCACAGTGGTCGGTTAGCGATCCACCATGTGGTTGCATGGCTGACGAAGAACACACTTGGCGCCAAAGTTGTTTGCTGGAGAGTGGAATCTGCCCAGACGTCACACAACCACTGGTCCACCATGTGGAGTGCTCGACAAAGAAGGCTCTCGCTAAGTTAACTGACTCGAGATCGTCTTCTCCCTCTCTCTTGCGTGCGCATTATAACCAGACACCTGCCACACCGCCACCCTACAGGCGTCCGACCGATTATGTCACACACCATCAGTTGCCACCTCCATACATGCGCCGGACATAGTCTTCTGTAAATATGCTAACACCCACATCGTGCATCTATGCTATCAATTGCCTAAGTACTTAATTGCATTTCAGTTTTAATCATATTAAATAATTCAATTTACAGATTCATATAAGTATGAAAAGGCGTTCAACTACTTTTCAAGGTCCAGACTGCCTCCTCTTCCTAGGAACCAGCGCTGAGTTTTAATTCTGGCAGTAAAGAAAGGTCACTTGCACTTTCTCTGCCAACCTAAGAAAATTGTTGGAAAGAAGGGACACTTGTACTAACTTCAGCCACCCCACCGCCACTTCCGCCTAGGAACCAGCGTCAAGTTTGAATTCTGCCAGTAAAGAAAGGTCACTTTCTCTTCTGCCACCAACCTAAGAAAATTGTTGCAAACAAAGCTCATCACCACTAAACTAAGCCTCCAGGATGCAACCTCTCCCAAGGGTTTCTGGTAAAAGGACTCAGCCTGCACTAGGCCCATGGATGGTCGAACAAATGTACTTTATTTAGGGATGGAGTAGATGTATCACAGAACACATGCACTGACATGTCCCACACCATACAGACCTGCAAACCACTCCTACATAACTCATGTATAATGCTCTATACACACGCTTCCTAATTGTAAACAGTTAAAAATAACGCATCGCACAACCTACAGAACTGCTCGTAAATAATGCAAAACATTTACGTCCAAATAGCCAAACAACTCTTAATTTTCAGAAATAATTTCAGTGCAGACCTGCAAACTGCTCTTAAATAGTACAGCACAATGATGTGTAGACATGCTAAGTACTCATAAACTATTCAAATAGCATGTATGAAGGCCTACAGACCCATTCCTGAAATAATGCAATCAACACACGCAAGGACAGTCCACAGCCCCCAGTCCATTGAGTACACAGGAGGTAGTGATAAGTGACATATACCTCAGATGTCAAACCACGCACAGCCCCTGCTTGGCTTCTGCAAGCATGAGGTGGCCGCACCTCCCATTCATACATAATACCTGGGAAATTCCTATCCAAATACGTGTTCGACTACACACACATGCTGATGTGATTGGGCGGGAGCGCAACTGCGAGCTGCAGCTGAACGCAGGCCAGAGTTGTATGTAGGCGCTGCGAATGACCAGGCGTTTATTTACACAATGCGCACTCCAAGCAGAGCCACATGCATTTGGCCTTCCTTGCTACCCTCAGTCTAACTACGGTCCAGCGAAGACACTTCAGAATTCCATTCCACAATAGCAGAACCTGCTTTCCCCCCTTAGCGATTCTAACGGACCATAAGTGACGATTGACTGACGCTTCATCTTGTGCGCCACAAATCCCCACGAAGGGAGGCAGCCACAGCTCGGGCCCCACCCGCTCCGTCGCATTTGCCAGCCACTGCCACCGAACACCGGTGAAAGTTGCATTCCAAGCAGCGCTTACACCAGTCTCATATTCGAGGCATCTTCAGGCGCCACCTGTCTTTACCATTGAATGCACAAGAGCATAGAGTGTGTTGACAGATGCGATCAACTGCAAGTACCCCCCCCCCCCCCCCAGCATGACCGACGCAACACCACCAAGTGCACGTGCATAATTACAAACTCATGTAACAACCTTCCCAATCTTACGTCTCATCTCTCCATATAATAAAATAATAAAAAAAAGAGCCAAGTCTTCCTCTCAGGAATTGTATAGTGTCCCAGAAACAGTTAACGCCCACTTTCATCATGCCTCAGCTTGTATGCACGGAAATTCTCACCCTAACAGAACCTGTTTACCAAAATATCGCCTAATCCAGTCTTCCTCCCGGACATAACGTGATAGCCTTCCTGCTCTCAACATACACAAATGTTCTCACTGATTCTATATCCCACCACAATCAATCGAGCATTCTCATTTGCTCTTATCGAATTTACCAGTAGAATTACTTATGCCGCAGGTATTGAAGCACCATCCACCTTTTCTTTCTCGGACTTCTAGCGATTATTTTGCAAAGATTGCTAAATTTCACAGACAGTTCCCTCAATCTATACACCCCCAACCTGTTCATTCTTTCTACAGATGCTATACTCAGTGGTAATAAACTATTTTACACTGATCACCATTTTGCACCGACAACTAAACATGGGAAATTTGTCTACAAGTCATCAAATAGGTACTATACTAGCAAGAATACTGGAGCAATTCATATCCCCAACCATATCAAATCACCCCCTTTACATCAGCGAACTGAAGGCACTCTCAGAACTGACGTTCAAAGACATGCTCATTTCCCCTTGGCATAAACGCTCTACTCTTTCTGCTTTCTTGCTCGCATTTCTAGTCATCTCCAGACTAGTCGATTACAATAACACCAGTATTTTAGCCATAATATTATACAATTTCCACCATTCTTCTCGATATCAAGCACACAGCACTAGCCACCCGATCGCTAACGCAACATAATGCGCCAGATGCAGACTGTAAATTATTTCTCCATAAACACCAAACATTAGCGAGGCGCAGTGTGCTGTAAACCATTGACTAACTAGAAACAAGTAGAGTAAACTGATATTCGCACTCTCGCATACCGAAGTCAGTGATTTAACAGATTCCACATGATCAATTTTGTTTACAAACTAATTATGGTCTTTCCCACGTCTAGAGAACAGGCAAACGTGTGTCCAACACACCACAATCCATATTCCCTCAACTAAATAAAGGCAAAATATGTGCAGAAGCAGTCGACTGAACAATTTACTTGAGAGGGAATAACGCTCCACCCCAAACGCGCCATCTTCTCAAAGTTACACTTGATCACGAAAGCATCCTAGCACATACTTAGTTCGCTATTCAGTCGTCTAGAACATGGTAAAGTTAACTATCATACATTCCTACACTCCAACAGGCCACTGCATCGGAGGACCACTATCATTAACGTGGGAACGCGAATCAGTACCACCACAGACTTTGCATACACGAACAGATTCTATAAAATGCCTCAATATTTCTTCTATCATTATACTTTCAATTAAATCTTACGATCTAGGTCTCAAATGTACGGTATTCAGCAATGAACGAAGTATTGGAAATACTCTCTGTTGAATGCTGTGGCTCTGGAAATACCTGTACCTTCCTTAGCACTAGACATACTCTTCCCATCGTTATCACAGTACCCCAAGTCAAATCCACACCCTCCCTACAACAGCACATAGACATTTACTTTACGCAAACAGATATACTTTATAAACCTGATCCTCAAATGTGGACATATCACACACCCGCCCGATGAATTTTGAAAGTCATTCGGCTAAGGAACGCAGCATGTGACCAGTATTTGCAACTCCCTCACGTCGCTAGATATTTATCCAGTATGTGTAACGTATTCTGCCTCGATACCATGTCAGATGTTCCGTTATATATATCCACTGAGTTAAACGCGATGACTCATTGAGAAGGATCACAGCCACAATTGAATCATATCTCGAAATGAGCCACCTTTCTCGAACCTATCTGCTGCAGTAAAAATCCAACATGGTCTTCGTTAGTCCCTACACATCTTGCAACTGCTCCCATTTATACAGCTTTGCGCATGTGATCATGCCATTTTAAGTCGGAACTGTGCATAAGTCGGACAAAGCCATATCTGCCACCTTCTGCAGCCTGTCTAGAAACAGAGTGAACTGAGTTACTGTGACAGGACTGTGTTTTGACCATGCGGCGGATATGCTCGCATTGTTGTGCGTTCCCAAACTACATACAAGTACTACCGATCCACGTCCATCATTCAAATCTATAAGCCCAACATGCCATCATCGTTATTCTCTATCAATTTCAGTTTTGAGAAACTCCACTCTCCACTCGCTACTGTCATTGGGAGTGTTAGGAGAATTCTCAGAGCAATGTTAACATTAGGGCAAAAATTATATCTTCCTATAAACTTTAGAGTCTCTTTTGGACCTATTCCAGGTTTCAACAATGTTGAAAGCACTTTTAGTTCTTCCCTCAACTCCAGTGCATCAGTGTCGCTTGACTCATGATCTTGCAAAATCGCTGCGAGGTTTCTACACTATGTGTCCAGGCTGTCAGGAGGTGCATTTTCAGCTCGCCGATGTCGTAGAGAAAATCAAAATAATCACGATGAGATTTCAGTTGATTGAACCTTTCATCCAAAGATGTGGTTACTATATCTAAAAGATAATAGTAGAATTCAATCTTGTAACGTTTTGTTGGGTCATCTATTGTCTCATGCCTTCCTTCATAGGTAAAGTGTATTGACTTCTTACTTCATCGCCGGGAAACACTTATCCGTGGTAATGTTAGACGGTTTGGATGTAAGCACATATTAAAAGGTTTGAGACTGGCCACTGCCGGCGGGTGTGGCCGTGCGGTTAAAGGCGCTTCAGTCTGGAACCGCGTGACCGCTACGGTCGCAGGTTCGAATCCTGCCTCGGGCATGGATGTGTGTGATGTCCTTAGGTTAGTTAGGTTTAATTAGTTCTAAGTTCTAGGCGACTGATGACCTCAGAAGTTAAGTCGCATAGTGCTCAGAGCCATTTGTACCATTTTTAGACTGGCCACTCAGTGGCCGAAACCTAGGTAGATCTGAAAAGTACAAACAAAAATTGCTATTGATTGCTGACATTTCCTACAGATCTGTTTAAGTAAAATTCCACACACGTTTTGTAAAAAAGAAAAAAAAACGGGGGGGGGGGGGGGGGGCGGCAATTTAGCAGCTCGCACGGAGCGGCACTTGGGCTTGCGTCGGCCCTGCTGAGATCTAACCATGCCTTCTGGGTGCTTCACTATTTTTGTCAGGAATTTTATTTTATGTAACCGTTGTCATCTATCTTGTTATTTGGCAGATCTATAAAGAAACTTATCTTTAGGTGAAGAGTGCCGTTTATTATGTCCTAAAAAGTGGTCACTTCGAGGACAGTATCGTGTAACAGTTAGAACAGCAACAAAAACAATGGAACAAGTAAAGCAACAGTTGCAACACCAGGAAAAACTGTACGGCAACAGCAGCTGCTACTGTAGGTGCAGCACATGAAAGAGATGGGCACGCTGCAGCAGCGGCACTAGGAACAACTATGAACTTATCCGCAAGAGTTGTTCTAGGGAAGTGCGTGACCAGGCATCCTGCCTGTTGATCGCTCACCAACTGTCAACATCAGTTCTACCAGAGCCACAGTCGTCAACCTGCCTCCACCTGCCTCTGTGGAGATCCGCAAAAATTGAAGGAACTTGATTTGTCCTAGAAAGTCACCATGAACAATATGGAAGATGAGTCTATAATGCCAGGGTTCGTTAAATCTGAAAGTCTGACATGCTGGGACAATATAGAACTGCTACCAACAGAGCTAGTAAGCTGCATAATAACATCTGTCTACAAAACACATAATGCAGACTTCAGTTTCGATGAACCCATTAAATGCAACTCGAAGAGTATCAAGATTGTGTTGGGAGATTTCAATTGCAGACGCTCAAGCTGGGCTTACAGACAACAATGGAGATGAGCTGGAGAGCTGGGTGGAAAGGGAAAGCCTGAGACTCATACATGACCCGAAACTGAGACCTTCTTTTCGAAGTGGAAGATGGCGCAAGGGCTATAATCCGGATAATGTTTTATCAGTGCGCAAGCAGCTCAACTTTTGGTAACAACAGTCGAGGAATGGAAACCAAAAAAAAATCCCATAATCTGTACAGTGGCTGGAGTTATCAGCCCAGAAGAAGTTCCTTTAAATGACAATTCAATTTGGAAAAGGCGCGCTGGGAAACTTTTTGAAAAGGACTCGACAGTGCAGCTCCAAAACTTAAAGCGACTGCTAAATCGAATGAGGGTTTCGCAGCCCTAATAAAAAAGATCGCTCAGAAACACATATCTCGAGGGTGCTGAACTCAATAACATACAGGCCTTAAACCAGACATACTTAGCCTACTTGAGACCTATCAAGATAAATGTGAAAGATATCCACTAGCTGAAAACACCATTCAACAGGTGAAACTGTTGACGTATCACAGAAGGTAAAAAGGGTCAGATCCTTTAGCTGATCTAGATATGCATCAAAACGGTAGGAGGGCATGGAAACTAATTAAAAATCTAAGCAATGATCCTAAAAAGTCACTAGAGGAATTCACGAGAGTAGTGCCGAATGAAATAGCTCATCAACTACTTAAGAATGGTGAAACAGAGATGACATGACAAACGCTAAAAGGTAAGAAGAGCTGCTGCAGAAACCAGAAGAGTGGATTACCTAAGGCAGTGTGTGGTCATAGATGCTGCCACCAATTCCTCTCCTGTGCTAACCTCTTCATCTCAGAGTAGCACTTGCAACCTGCATCCTCAATTATTTGCTGGATGTATCACAATCTCTGTCTTCCTCTACAGTTTTTGACCTCTACAGCTCCCTCTAGTACCATGGAAGTCATTCCCTCATGTCTTAACGGATGTCCTATCATCCTGTCCCTTCTCCTTATCAGTGTTTTCCACATGTTCCTTTCTTCTCCGATTCTGCGCAGAACCTCCTCATTCCTTACCTTATCAGTCCACCTAATTTTCAACATTCGTCTGTAGCACCACATCCCAAATGCTTCGATTCAATTCTGTTCCGGTTTTCCCACCGTACATGTTTCACTACCATACAAGTCTGTACTCCAGATGTACATTCTCAGAAATTTCTTCATCCAATTAAGGCCGATATTTCATACTAGTAGACTTCTCTTGGCCAGGAATACCCTTTTTGCCATTGCTAGTCTGCTTTTGATGTCCTCCTTGCTCCGTCCGTCATTGGTTATTTTACTGCCTAGGTACCAGAATTCCTTAGCTGCATCTACTTCGTGACCATCAATCCTAATGTTAAGTTTCTCGCTGTTCTCATTTCTACTACTTCTCATTACCTTCGTCTTTCTTCGATTTACTCTAAAGCCATACTCTGTACTCATTAGACTGTTCAATCCGTTGAGCAGATCAAGTAATTCTTCTTCACTTTCACTCAAGATAGCAATGTCATCAGCGAATAGTGTCATTGATATCCTTTCACCTTGAATTTTGATTCCACTCCTAAACCTTTCTTTTATTTCCATCATTGCTTCCTCGATGTACAGATTGAACAGTACAGGCTTTAGGCTACATTCTTGTCTTACACCGTTTTCAATACGAGCACTTCGTTCTTTGTCGTCCACTCTTAATATTCCCTCTTGGCTGTTGTACATATTGTATATGACCCTTCTCTCGCTATAGCTTACCCCTATTTTTTTGAGAATTTCGAACATCTTGTACCATTTTACATTGTCGAACGCTTTTTCCAAGTCGACAAATCCCATGAACGTGTCTCGGTTTTTCTTTGGTCTTGCTTCCATTATTAACCACAACGTAAGAATTGCCTCTCTCGTGCCTTTTACCTGTCCTAAATCCAAAATGATCGTCATCTAGCGCATCCTCAATTTTCTTTTCCATTCTAATGTATATTATTCTTGTAAGCAACTTGGATGCATGAGCTGTTAAGCTGAATGTGCGATAATTCTCGCTCTTGTCAGCTCTTACCGTCTTGGGACTGATGACCTCAGATGTTAAGTGTCATAGTGCTCAGAGCCATTTGAACCAACATTCCTCTTCAACTGTACTGCCTACTGAGCTATTCCTTATTGCTGTATCTATAGCCTTAGAGAACTACAACCATATCTCGTCATTCCTTAGTATTTACGTATCCCACTTCTTTGCCTATAGATTCTTCCTGACTAATGTCTTAAACTTCAGCCTACTCTTCATCACTACTATGTTGTGATCTGAGTCTATATCTGCTCCTGGGTACAGCTTACAATGCAGTATCTGATTTCGGAATCCCTGTCTGACCATGACGTAATCTAACTGAAATATTCCCACATTACCCGGCCTTTTCCAAGTATACCTCTTGTGATTCTTGAACAGAGTATTCGCTGTTACTAGCTGAAACTTGTTACAGAACTCAATTAGTCTTTCTCCTCTCTCGTTCCTTGTCCCAAGCCCATACTCTCCTGTAACCTTTTCTTCTACTCCTTCCTCTACAACTGCATTCCAGTCCCCCATGACTATTAGATTTTCATCCTCCTTTACATACTGTATTACCCTTTCAATATCCTCATACTCTTTATCTCTTCATCTTCTGCTTGCGACGTCGGCATGTAAACCTAAACTATCATTTTCGGTGTTGGTTTGCTGTTGATTCCGATAAGAAAAACCCTGACACTGAACTGTTCACAGTAACACACTCTCTGCCCTATCTTCTTATTCATAAGGAATCTTACTCCCATTACATACTTTTCCGGTGCTGTTGATATTACCCTATACTCATCTGACCAGAAATCCTTGTCTTCTTTCCACTTCACTTCACTGACCCCTACCATATCTAGAGTGAGCCTTTGCATTTCCATTTTCAGATTTTCTAGTTTCCCTACCACGTTCAAGCTTCTGACAATCGACGCCCCAACTCGTAGAACGTTATCCTTTCGTTGATTATTCAGCCTTTTTGTCATGGCAACCTCCTCCTTGGCAGTCCCCTCCCGGAGAGCCGAATGGGCGACTATTCCGGAATCTTTTGCCACTGGAGAGATCATCATGACACTTCTCCAATTACAGGCCACATGTCCTGTGGATACATGTTACGCGTCTTGAATGCAGTGGTTTCCAATGCCTTCTGCATCCTCATGCCGTTGATCATTGCTGATTGTTCCGACCTTAGCAGCAGTTTCCCATTCCTAGGACAGAGAGTGCTCTGAACCTCTGTCCGCTCTTCCGCCCTCTTTGGTAAGGCCGTTGGCAGAATTAGGGTGACTTCTTATGCCGGAATTCTTCGGCTGTCACTGCAGATTGTTAATCAGAATTAATGTAGCGGCAGGATTCGAACCCGGGATAGAAGACGTATTTGATTATGAATCAAAGACGCTACGCCTAGACCACAACATATATATGAATGATCAAATTGCTGGAAACAATATCTACTGTAAAATATGTGGAAGTAACTATCCAGAGCGACCTTAAGTGGAGTGAACACAAAAAACAGATCGGAGGAAAAGCAGATGCCACACTGAGATTCACAGGAAAAATCTTAAGGAAATGTAACACATCGACAAAGGAAGTGGCTTACAAGGCACTTTATCGACCTATTCTTGGGTATTGTTCATCAGTCTGGGATCCTTTGCTGGGTTAGGACTGGTAGAAGAGAGAGAGAGAAGATCCAACGAAGAGCGGCACGTTTCGTCACGGGATCGTTTGGTCGGTGCAAGAACAATACAGAGATGCTCAAAAAACTCTGGTGGCAGACGCTAAAAGAGAAACGTTGTGCATCACGGAGAAGTTTACCATTGAAATTAGGAGAGACACTTTCCGGGAAAAGTCGGAAAACATACTACTTCGTCCCACATACATCTCACGAAATGATCACAACAAGAAAATTCGGGAGATAAGAGCAACTACAAGGACTTACCGATAATCATTCTTCCCACACGCCATTCGCGAGTGGAGCAGAGGAGGCGGATCAGTTATTGGTACGAGAAGTACCCTCCGCCACACTCCGTCAGGTGGCTTGCGGAGTATGATGCAAATGTAGATCAACAAGACCTTCCAGATCCAAGGCAATTATCTATGAAGATAACAGCTGTGACGACCCAAGGGAGGACCTATGGAAAGTTGAAGTTAAAATAAGCAACGCACTTGAATGGCTGAGAATGGGGAGAATCATCTCAAGCTCAATCTAGAGAAGACTCAAGGATGTGCTTTCCACTTAAGAAACAGAGACGCTGAAAGAAAACTGAATATTAATCGGAGACTATGGGTTATTCAGCCCTGTGAGATCCTAATACGCCTGAGACTTACTCTGAATCGCAACCTTTTTTTTTATAACGTACTGTACAGGTTTTAAAGCAAAAATCTGCAGCAGAAACAACATCTTGAGACAGTCGACAAGATTTACACAGGTAAAAATTCCGCACATTCTCCAGTCAATAGCGCTGGTCTCTGTTTCTTTGTGGGAGAATATAGAGCACAGTTTTGTGGACCATCAATCCATACCTGGCATGTGGTCGTTGCATCAAAAAATTCAGTCTATTTTGTGTGTTAGACCAGTCTTAGTCCCAAAGATCAACCACTCAGTTGGCATTGCATCCCCACCCATAAGACACAGAGTGGTGGGAGAAATAGAACAGAAGAAGCAGACTGAAAACCCGAAACACTTGACGTACAGTTACACACCTACACTACGTCCACTGAAGTCAAGAAAAAGCTTTTGCAGCGAATTCAACCATTAGATGTCCCAATAGACGTCAAGCCTGACTTTATACATGTGACAGTAAAGTGCTCCTAAGCAAGAGGGCTACACTCAAAATGAATAAATGAGTTGTGCTCACCACCTACTCTAAATTACTTGGAGAACCCATAATAGATTAAGAACAGGAGTCTCACAGAAAGGAAAAAAATTGATCTCATGTGGAATGAGGAAGACGTTATATAGAGCTGCGGAGCATCTACTAGTATGCTAAGACACAGACGCAGCCTGTACTCAGAAATATGTTTTAAATGCCACAGTAGATCACACAAAGGTTGTGGAAGTCTGGAGAGGAAAAGTGTGATGTCCTTCTCCTGGGCACGGAAAGTAAAGTATCAAACTCTCTCTCTGTAACTCAAGAGGTGAAGTTCTGCTAGTTGACAGATATCACGGACAAGGTATCCGGGGCCGCTATTCCTCAGGTGTTTACTGCAACGCCCGCCAGAGACAGGCTGACTCGGCAGGCGGCAGTTACAAGACAGCACGCCATCACATGAACAACACTGCGTGCGCACCTCACACTCGCCAGACTGGAATAAGTGCTTTTTCCTCTGTCGTTTTGGCGACAGAACACAGAGGTGCAATCGCCGCTTTCCTGGCTAGGAAAAGCGAACTGTAGCCTCACTCGCCTGGCGGGCAATTCTGCCAGCAACATCGGCCCAGGCAACTATCGCAACGTGTATTGATAACAGATAGAACCACTAAGATGCAGTTTCTGGTGGTTACAGTCACAAATATATGTGTGTTTCTCAGGTGCCTGCTGTAGCTAACGTGGTCACGCACAAATGGTTCACTCATACCTACATATGGGTTCGTGACTTTAAATTTGAATATCGATCTATAGAAGTATTTCGAGTGGCGATTTGTAGCTGCAGATGAGACCCACACTACCATCAGGGTGTTTTTCCTGTCTTCCTGTGACTTCAACCATGATGTGATAACATGTCTGTTTTGGATCTGGTCACGTAATTGAAAGTTGCATCAGTTACGCGACCCGCCAACGACGAGTCATTGCCCTCCCCCCCCAAACACACCCCCCCCCCCCTCCCCGACGCGCCGCCCGCCGCCACACCACTCAACAGTGCATCACATCAGGACAACGCGAGGGGCCTCCTGTTTTCTCGCGGTCCAAACGACTGGCTCGCAACAAACTCCTCATCACAAAAGCAGAATTCGACACAATGATCCAGGCAGGCACGGCATGACCATCAGACTGCAAATGGGCTTCTCCCTTTCATCTGGTACCAAAGAAACCGAACAGCTGACGCCCCTGTGCCGCCTACACAGGACTTAACGCTTGGACAACTGCCGACCTCTAACCTGTGCACCACATCAAAGATTTTGAGTACCAACTTATTAAAACCCATCTGTGGAAACGAAGACTGCCCATAAAACTTCAGTTACTACATCCATTCCCATAAATGTCATATGGCCTATGGAATACAGCACAGACTTTCTAACACTTTATCGATGAGATTTTGTGGGGACTAGGCTTCTGGTTTGCATACACAGACATCGTCATCGTCAGGAAAATATGAAAGACATCTACTCACACTTTTCCCAAGTTTTGATGACTACAGAATCCACATCAATCTGGGTGCTTGCACCATCGGTGGTAATGCAGTGAAATTTCTGGGATTCTGAGTTTCCGCAACTGGTACGTAAGCCACACTTAAATCCTCCCTGGTCACAAAACGGTTCACAAAGTGCGTCGGTACCTGCAAGATAAACTTGCCCTGACAATTTTTGCTCCACACTGCTGAGGCCCAAACGCCACTCCATGCCATTATGCCATTCTCACTGGCTCCAAAGTACATTGTACCTCACCTGTTACTTGAACTGATGAATACAAGCACCATCTGAAGCCTACCAAACAAGCCTCATGCAAGTCACGCTCCTTGCACATACAATTGCCAATGCCCCGCCAGTGATTTTGAAGGGCACCTTATTCAGCACTATCAGTGACACGCTACAGCAGAATGCAAATGGACATTACAACCTCCGAGTCTCATTCTCAAAGAACTAACATCCGAGAGACATGATTCTTACATGTATACTTGGGCTTTGTAGGACCAGTCCCAGTCCCAGTCGCACGTAACTGCCGATACTGCCTCGCGATGATTGAAGATACACCAGTTGGGTGAATGTATTCCACTGGAAGTACCAACTGCGATACACATGTTCAGCTGCAGATGGATTTCACATTATTGGCTGCAGACGGATTTCACATTATTGCTGTCCCCAGCAAGAGACTGTCGACCAGGATTGGCAGTGGGATACAGAAATATCCTGTGCAGTGACCCAGCTGTACGGGACAAGAACTTCACTGTATCACACAGCTGCAAAACTGCATTGTGGAGTTCATATACCGTTCCTTGAAAGCCTTTATAACATACCATATGACGGATTCGTGGATTGACACCCTTCCAGTAGTGCTGTTGGGATTGTGCAATGCATTAAAAGAAGACAATCAGCCACATCTGCCCCCTCCACCCTCCCAGATAAACTGGTGTATTGAGAACCTTTGCCTGTACCAGGAGAGTTTTTCAAAAAACAAACGACCCCTTTATACTCTAATCAAGATTTCCTCTCCAAAATCTGAAGGCAAATGGAGGCCGTGCAACCGAGTGGAGCTATATGGCACAGAAAACTCAACGCGGCCCACGGTGCAGCACACTGGAGCCGTCCTATCAATGCATTTGCACAGTTGCAGGATGAAATGATAAGACGCTCACTCTCCGCATTAAAGGGGTAGACACAGTGTATTGTTTTGTGGCGGCGTTCGTAGGGACAAACAATTCGCTGCAGAAACGGCCTACGAAGTCACCGCCACACTTTTAATAGCGGGCCGACCGGTCCGCTGGAACAGTGAACAGACAGATGAAACCCAAACACTCTGATTAAATAAAAGTCGGTACTTATCTTTATTAACGAAGATACAGAAACACAGTAGTGATCTCCGTGTCTACAGAGATCTGTCTAGTTCGAGTCGGAGCGGCTAGGTCAGCGTCGGCTGACGACAAACAACAAGCGGCGGGTCGATCTGGGGGGTGCAACAACCGTAGTAGGGTGCGATGACGACGGCCGTGGAGAAGCTCCGCAGGCGAAGGGCCGTCGCGTGGCGTGGTCCGGTACGACGACAGGAATGTGATGAGGGCCTGCTGACGAGAGTGCGTAGCACGAAGGCGGTCCATATGATCCTTGAATGTACGTACAAAACGTTCCGCTGCACCATTCGATTGAGGGTGGAACGGCGGAGTAAGAACATGGCGAATGCCATTGGCAGAACAAAAACTTTCAAATTCAGCAGAGGTAAATTGTGGACCATTGTCAGACACTAAAACTTCTGGAAGACCCTCAATACAAAAAATTGAAGTCAACGCCTGTATAGTTTGTGCAGACGTTGTAGACTGCATGGGCACAACAAACGGAAAATTACTAAATGCATCTATCACGATGAGCCAACGAGAATTCCAATATGGACCAGCGAAATCAATATGTACTCGCTGCCAGGGACCGGCAGGGCGTGCCCACTCAAAATAGCGTTGAGGCGGAGCAGCTTGGTGTTCGGCACACGTCGAACAATCTGTAGACATCTGCGTAATCTGCTTATCAATGCCGATCCATGTACAATGACGGCGGGCAAGCTGCTTGGTGCGGACCACTCCCCAATGACCTTGATGCAACAAGTCGAGGACCTTGGATTGGAGCACTTGGGGAACCACTACACGAAGCTGGTCATTCTCGGTGCGTAACAGCAAAACTCCGTGCGAAACAGACAACAGATGACGTTGCGGATAATAGCAACGAACCACAGGATCCGATATGTCCTTTGCCTTGGACGGCCAACCACGTTGAACAAAACTTAATAGTAAACTCAGATGAGGATCCGTAGCTGTCTCACGTGCCACCTGACGATAATCAATCGGAAAATCGCGGAGGCATTGATGCTCATCGGCGTCAATCTGATGGCAAGAGTCGTCAGAGGAATCGAAGACATCATCCGCAGCAATCGGCAATCTAGAAAGCGCGTCAGCGTTTGCATGCTGAGCTGTAGGGCGATACAGTATCTCATACTGGTATTGTGATAACAAAAGAGCCCAACGTTGTAGTCTCTGAGCTGTCCGCTGAGGAACTGGTTTAGACGGATGAAACAGTGACGTCAGGGGCTTGTGATCTGTTACTAAATAGAATGGTCTACCATAGAGGTAGTGACGGAATTTTGTGACACCGAACACAATAGCCAACGCTTCCTTGTCCAATTGGCTATAATTACACTGAGCTTTGTTTAGCAATTTAGATGCGAACGCAATAGGACGTTCGGTGGTACCGACTCGGTGAGACAACACAGCACCGAGGCCGAAAGAAGAGGCATCACAAGCTAACACCAGAGGCTTGTTAGGGTCGTAATGGACCAGACAACGATCATTCAATAAAGCCTCTTTAAGCTGCTGAAAGGCTGATTGGCAATCAGCTGACCACACAAACGGAACATTCTTACGGCGGAGACGATGCAACGGTGCAGCAATCTGTGATGCATTAGGTGTAAACCTAATATAATATGTCAATTTGCCAAGAACTGCTTGCAATTCATGCAGATTGCGAGGGGCGGGCAAATCACGAATAGCTGCTAAATGTGACTGGGAGGGATGAATGCCTTGAGCATTAATAACATGTCCCAGATACTCCATCTCCGTAAGGAAAAATGAACATTTATCGATGTTGCAACGTAGGCCTGCCTGAGACAACACTGTAAACAAACACTCCAAATTACGGAAATGTTCAGCAGGCGTCCGACCGGACACAATAATATCGGCTAAATAGTTGCAACACGATAGCACATTAGCCAGAAGTTGTGACAAAAAACGCTGAAATACAGCTGGAGCTGACGCACAACCAAAAGGCAAACGCAGAAAACGGAACAACCCCAACGACGTGTTTATGTCAAAATACTGTTGTGATTGCTCGTCGAGGGGCAATTGCAAATATGCTTCACGGAGATCAATTTTGGAAAAGAAACGAGCTTCCCCTAACTTATCCATCAGCTCGTCCGGTCTAGGCAGAGGAAAAGAATCAATGACAGTCTGAGGATTAACTGTCGACTTAAAATCAGCACACAAACGTAACTTGCCAGACGGTTTCTTTATAATAACTAAGGGAGAAGCCCACTGGCTATGCTGAAACGGGTTGAATAACACCGTTGTTTTGCCAACGACGAAGTTCATCTGCTACAGGTGCCCGGAGGGCGTGAGGCACTGGACGAGCACGAAAAAATCGAGGCTGAGCATTATCTTTTAACGTAATATGAGCGGCAAAGTTCGCAGCACAACCTAGTTCGTCTTTAAATATGTCACTGTATTGTTTACACAAATCGGTTATGCTGTCTTGAGGAACAACAACAGAATTAATTTGCAACACATTGTCTTGGATAGACAGGCCAAACAAGTCAAAACAGTCTAATCCGAAAATGTTTACACTGTCTGTAGCGCGGAGCACTGTGAATGAAACTGTTTTTGTATTGCCACGAAATGTGGCTGGCACGCTACATACACCTAACACAGGAATTTGTTCCCCACTATAAGTAGCCAAAGAATGTTTTGCCGCTGAAAGTTTAGGGCGGCCGATAGCCGCATACGTAGCACTATTTATGAAAGTCACAGACGCACCAGTGTCTAATTGAAAATTGAAGGTCTTATCCTGGATGCGTAGCTTCACAAATAGTTTATTACACTGTCTCTGGATCGGTGCAGTGGAGGCGGAAGACACAAAATCAGCGCGTTTAGCGCGTGTTCGCTGCTTACGACAACTCGTGGGTTGGGCGGGTGGAACAACAACTCCCGCTTCACTTGCAGTCTGTACATTACGCTTTACAGCGTTTGAATTACGCTTGGGTCGCATAGCAGAGGGCTGGGTTGGTGGCTTATTGCGAACAAGTTTATTACCCACACGAACCGTGGAAGAGTCTTTAAACGCGACCTTCTGGGCGGGCTGGCTTTGAAGAACATGAATATCCATGGGCTGGGCAGCACTAGAATTGTTCTTGCGTTTACGCATACAAACAGTCTGGATGTGTCCTTTCCTTTGACAAAAGTGACAAACCGCGTTTCTTAACGGGCAACGTTCACGAGGATGAGCAAGAACACACTTAGGGCAAGACTTAACTCTAACATTTTGCACACGCGGCTGACGAATGTGTTTAACATGACGCGGCCGGCTAGTGTTTACAGTCTGACTCTGCCGGTGGGGCCGCGGGCGTGACATAACTTGCTTAGCACAGGCAATTTAAGAAATACATGGCTGATCTAACTCACACTCAGCATAGTCAAAAGTATCTTGGGCTTCAATGATGTTCATCACAGTCTCTAATGACGGGTCAGGCAACTTTAAGATAGCAGCACGAACACGAGAATCTGCAATGTTTTGAGTAATAGCGTCTCGTAACATGACATCACTGTAGGAAGCTCCACACACACAATTAAATCGGCACTGACGGGTGAGGCCCCGTAAATCTGTTAACCACTGTTTATTAGATTGATGTGGCAGTTTCTTTAATCTGAAGAACTTGAATCTGGCTGCTGCCACATGAACTCACGACTCGAAATACTCAGCAAGCTTGTTAACAACAACGTCATAGTCTAAAGCTTCTGGCTTGGATTCCGGGAACAACTTACAAGGTAGTCGATAGACTTCCACGCCTGCAGTGGAAATTAAATAAAGCTGCCGCTCAGTACCCGTGATTTTGTAGACTGTCATGTGCGCCTGCAACTGCGCGAAATATTCTCGCCATTCTTCTCCTGATGCATCAAAAGCACGGAAAGGTGGTGCTGCCTGTGCTTGTTCCTTTTGTGTTGGAGGATTAGCCGCTTGTTTGGCGATTGCTTCCACCAAACTTTGTATTTGCTGACTCTGTAACAAGATCAACTGTTGTAATTCGGCAGACATAGTGAACACAAATTAAACCAGCCCCCAAAATTTTATCTCTATAACTAGTATAACAAGAAACAAGTTGAACCAGCCCTGCACACGAGTTCGGAAGTCCTCGTCGCCAGTTTTGTGGCGGCGTTCGTAGCGACAAACAATTCGCTGTAGAAACGACTTACGAAGTCACCGCCACACTTTTAATAGCGGGCCGACCGGTCCGCTGGAACAGTGAACAGAAAGATGAAAACCCAAACATTGATTAAATAAAAGTCGGTACTTATCTTTATTAACGAAGATACAGAAACAGTAGTGAATTCCGTGTCTACAGAAATCTGTCTAGTTCGAGTCGGAGCGGCTAGGTCAGCGTCGGCTGACGACAAACAACAACTCTGGTGCGATGAACACACAACTGACTAGCAAGTACACAATTCGGTGGCGAGTATACAACTGAGCGGCGAATACAGCACTGTCCTAGCGCTCGCGACTCCAGCGCTTAAGAAGCCAGAAGCCAGCGGTGGCGCGCGCAGACTTGCGGCGATTTCCTGTCTCGCTGGCGCTGCTTATGCGGACGGCGTCCGGACTTTGATGCTGCCAACCTTTTGGCAGCGGGCTCGGGTGGCATTACTGGCTAGGATATAACAGAAAATGTTTGCTATAGTAGATTATTAAGCATTAAATTGCACAGAATAAGATCATAAATTAAATTTCACACAGTCCCTGCAAAATTAAATAAGAAAATCTATCTTGAATTTAACATAAAATTTAAACTTACCAGTTAAGATTCTTTGGGCAGATTCTTCCCATATATAGGTATAAATCACACACCTTGGTTTTGTACTAGGCATAACAGAATTTCAAACTTCTGTACTACCATTCATGGATCAATTTGGTGGTAAAATAGAGGACAACAAATGTAAATTTGAAAAGTTAAATTCAGTAATTAAAGGTGGATATAAGTGCCCTTCATGTTGGAAGGCATTTGTGACATCAAATGAAGCACCTGTCGGTACGGTATTCCTCTCATGTTTTAAACTGATTATCCAGTTACATGTGAGTGGAAGACATTATAGATTACCCTCTTGCATTATAAGGGTCATAGACAATCCTAAAAAGTTTTAATCCTATGTTAAATTGGTAAACATATCAAACCCAGCATGCCAAATACTCAGTGACCAAAATGACATTGAAACAGAAGGTGACAGCGAGAAGGTCAAAATACTAAATTACTTCTTCCAAAATTGCATCACTGCAGAAAATTTCTGTGCAGTTCCTCTTTTCAGTTGTTGCACTAATGCTAAAATAGCATATATCAAAATGAGTGATTGTGAGATAGAAAAACAACTGAAAATACTCAAGAGAGGGGAAGGTAACTGGGCCTGATGTAATAACTTTACAATTCAACATAGTGTATGCAACAGCATGTTCTCTTCTTCTAGTAGCAGCAGCCTACCATAGGTCACTAGGGGAACAAAGTGTTCCAATGTTGTTATTGTGGTTTTCAGTCCAGAGACTGGTTTGATGCAGCTCTCCATGCTACTCTATCCTGAGCAAGCTTCTTCGTCTCCCAGTACCTACTGCAACCTACATCCTTCTGAATCTGTTTAGTGTATTCATCTCTTGGTCTCCCTCTATGATTTTTACCCTCCAATACTAAATTGGTGATCCCTTCATGCCTTAGAATATGCCCTACCAACCGATCGCTTCTTCTATTTAAGTTGTGCCACAAATTTCTATTCTCTCCAATTCTGTTCAATGCCTTCTCATTAGTTATGTGATCTACCCATCTAATCTTCAGCATTCTGCTGTAGCACCACATTTCTAAAGTATCTATTCTCTTCTTGTCTAAACTATTCATCGGCCACGTTTCACTTCCATACATGGCCACATTCCATACAAATACCTTCAGAAACGACTTCCTCATGCTTAAATCTGTATCCAATGTTAACAAATTTCTCTTCTTCAAAAATGCTTTCCTTGCCATTGCCAGTCTGCATTTTATATCCTCTCTACTTCGACCATCATCAGTTATTTTGCTCCCCAAATAGCAAAACTCATTTACTACTTTAAGCATCTCATTTCCTAATCTAATTCCTGCAGCATCACCCAATTTAATTTGACTACATTCCATTATCATCATTTTGCTTTAGTTGATGTTCATCTTATATCCACCTTTCAAGACTGTGTCCATTCTGTTCAGCTGTTCTTCGAGGTCCTTTGCTGCCTCTGACTGAATTACAATGTCATCGGCGATCCTCAAAGTTTTTATTTCTTCTACAGGGACTTTAATTCCTACTCCAAATTTTTCTTTTGTTTCCTTTACTGCTTGCTCAATATACAGATTGAATAACATCAGGGATAGGCAAAAACCCTGTCTCACTCCCTTCCCAACCACTGCTTCCCTTTCATACCCCTCGACTCTAATAACTGCCATCTGGTTTCTGTACAAATTGTAAATAGCCTTTTGCTCCCTGTACTTTATCCCTGCCACCTTCAGAATTTGAAAGAGAGTATTCCAGTCAACATTGTCAAAAGCTTTCTCTAAGTCTACAAATGCTAGAAACGTACGTTTGTCTTTCCTTAATCTATTTTCTAAGATAAGTTGTAGGGTCAGTATTGCCACACGTATTCCAACATTTCTACAGAATCCAAACTGATCTTCCCTGAGGTCAGCTTCTACCAGTTTTTCCATTCGTCTGTAAAGAATTCATGTTAGTATTTTGCAGCCGTGGCTTATTAAACTGATAGGTTGGTAATTTTCACATCTGTCAACACCTGCTTTCTTTGGGATTGGAATTATAATGTTGTTCTTGAAGTCTGAGTGTATTTCACCTGTGTCATACATCTTGCTCACCAGATGGTAGAGTCATGTCAGGACTGGCTCTTCCAAGTCTGTCAGCAGTTCTAATGGAATGTTGTCTAATCCCAGGACCTTGTTTCGACTTAGGTCTTTCAGTGCCCTGTCAAACTCCTCATGCCATATCATATCTCCTATTTGATTTTCATCTACATTCTCTTCCATTTCTATGATATTGTCCACAAGAACATGGTACTTGTATAGACCCTCTATATACTCCTTCCTCCTTTCTGCTTTCCCTTCTTTGCTTATAACTGGGGTTCCATCTGAGCTCTTGATATTCATACAAGTGGTTCTCTTTTCTCCAAACGTCTCTTTAATTTTCCTGTAGGCAGTATCTATCTTACCCCTAGTGAGATAAGCCTCTACATCCTTACATTTGTCCTCTAGCCATCCCTGCTTAGCCATTTTGCACTTCCTGTCGATCTCATTTTTGAGACGTTTTTGCCTGCTTCATTTATTGAATTTTTGTATTTTCTCATTTCATCAATTAAATTCAGTATCTCTTCTGTTACCCAAGGATTTCTATCAGCCCCCCTCTTTTTACCTACATGATCCTCTGCTGCCTTCACTATTTCATCTTTTAAAGCTACCCATTCTTCTTCTACTGTATTTCTTCCCCCCCATTCTTGTCAATCATTCCCTAATTCTCTCCCTGAAGCTCTCTACAAGCTCTGGTTCTTTCAGTTTATCCAGGTCCCACCTCCTCCAATTCCCACCTTTTTGCTGTTTCTTCAGTTTTAATCTATAGTTCATAACCAATAGATTGTGGTCAGAGTCCTCATCTGCCCCCGGAAATGTCTTACAATTTAAAACCGTGTTGCTGAATCTCTGTCTTACCATTATATAATTTATTTGATACCTTTTAGTATCTCCAGGCCTCTTCCATGTGTTTCAAATGAACGTAAAAATGTCCAGGTCATTTACATTTTCAAGAAGCTTTAGCTAAAAAATGCACACAACTATGGGCCTACCCTGCTGATGTCAGTTCATTGTATAATTTCAGAACACGTTTCAAGCTTGCCTATTATGACTTTTACAGGGACCAAAAATCTGTTCTGTAGCCATCAACATGAATTCTACAAATGTGTATCATGTGAAGCGCAGCTGACTCTGTTCATTCATGAGACACAGTAGACAGTTGATACTGATCATGTTGTTGTGGTATTCCTAGACTTCTAGAGGCTGTTAGGTACAACAATATTATGAAAAGGATATATTGCTACTCACCACAAATATGACACATTGAGTTGCAGACAGGTGCAATGAAAAGACTGTTGCACATTGAGCTTGTGGCCAAAGCCTTCTTGAGAAAAGAGAAAAAAACAAAACAAAGCACACCTCTTGCACACATAGCCTCTATCTGCGGCTGCTCTGGCAAGAACGGCCAGAGACAGTGGTCATGTGTACTTGAGATGTGCTTGCTTGTGTGACTGCATGTGTTTTCTTTTCTTTTCTGAAAAAGACTTTGGCCAAAAGCTCAGCGTGTAACAGTGTTTTTGTTGAGCCTATCTGCAACTTAGCCTGTCATCTTAACAATGAGTAGCACACTTTGCTTTTCATAATATTGCTGATATTCCAATCTGGACTCTCCACTGTTAGGTCTTTCATACAGTTACTCACATCTTTAATTTTTTTTAAAAAGTGAGTGCACACAATATCAGATCAGCTTTGTGACTGAAATGTAAAGTTTGTAGGAAATGGAACACAACATTTCATTCTTAATGGAGTGAAATCTTCTGACATGAAAGTAACTTCAGTCATACTCCAAAGGAGTGATGCAGGACCAGCACTGTTCACAATACATAAACACTCTAGTTGATATTCATCAGTTTGTGGATGATACTGTTGTATGTAGAGAAGTCATAACTCTATAAAATTGTGGCAAAATTCAGGAAGAAGACTTGATGATGGTCAACATTTGGAGCAGGGACCAGCAGTTGACCTTCAACATAAACAGATGTAATACACTGCACATAAGTTGATGGAAAGACCCATTATTGTGTGATTACATGATTGTTCAGTACTCACTGGAAATGGTAACATACTTTAAGAATGTGGTAGTGAGCATACAGAGTGATCCAAAGTGGAACAGTCACATAAAACCAACTGTAGGAAAGGCAGATGCCAGTCTGAGATTCATTGGAAGAATCCACAGGAAGTGTGATCCACCCACGGAGGTGATATCATATGGAAGTAGCTTACAAAACCTTCATTTGGGCCGATTCTTGGGAATTGCTCATTAGTTTGGGACCCTAAACAGGATAAGTTGACAGAGAAGATCAAAAGAATAGCAGCACAATTCATTTAGTAAGTAGTCTTGTGCATCAATTTTGTGATTTACTTTAAAAATTCCAAGAGTATGCATTTCTAGAAGAGTCTAATAATACACTGATTCTTCCTACATACATATTGTTGGAAGACCATTAAGGAAAATTAGATTCAAAAACACATGGAGGCTTACCAACAGCTGTCATTCCCATGCACCATTTGTGACTGGAACAGAAAATGGAAGAAGTGACAGTGGTACACAGAACATCCTCCACCACACATTGGAAGGTGGTTTTTGGAGTATAGATATAGATATATTAGGTCGATGCATAAGCTTGTAGTGTTTCTTTTTCCCATAAGTTTAGTAGACACAACAGATACACATAACAGGGACTTCAGTCACTATATTATCCTTCACTATTTACAACAGTCTGCCACCCATGGGGTAACTTTTCAATTCTGTGTCTGTAGAAATCATGTGGTTTTGAGGCAAAGAACCTGTTGAGCCATGTTTGTAGTGCATTTTCATCCAGAAAGGAAGTTCTTTGAAGATTGTTTGATAGAAATCAGAAAAGGTGAAGATCTCAGGCATGAGATAAGGTGGGTGTGGAATGATTTCCCAGCCTGACTCCTGAATAGTGTTTTTGTCAGTCTAGCAGTATGTGGGCAAGTATTATCATGGAGTAGCATCATTTAATGCAGTCTTCCAGTTTTCCTGGTTGCAGTTCTTTGATTGTGTCTGCAAGACATGTTACTTGTTGGCAATAAATGTCAGCATTGGTGGTTACATTTTAGGGAAGCAATCTGTAGTACACCGCACCATCAGTGTTCTAGCAGGTGCGTAATATTATCTTTCGTAGATGCATGCAGGTCATTGTATGGGGAACTGCTGCACTGTTTGAGCTGCACCATTCCTTTATTTTCGTTATGTTGGCATCAAGATAAAATTTCTTGTCACCTGTAGCGATACAGGATAAGAATGGTTGCTGTTGTTCATGAGCCAGTTGATGATGAGCAAGTAAAGATGCACATACGGCCACCTGCTAATCTTCATGATTTTGGCTTAGAGTATGCGGTACCCACACATGCGATTTTTGAACCTTCCTAATTACATGCAGATGTTGTATGATGGTGGAATCGCCACATTTAATCACATTTGCTGCTTCTCAATTACACTGACATTGGTCATTGTGGATAAATGCATTTCAATGACCTTATTCAAAACCTGAAGGTCCTCCTGAACATGGAGATTAACTAATGTGACGATCCTCCTTAAACAAGAAACCCATGGTCTTGCCATACTCTATCCAGTGGCATTATACCCATACATGGCACAAATATTTCTGGCTGCCTCTGCTGCTGTCACCCCTCTGTTGAATTCAACTGAAGAATATGTCAGAAATATTCCAATTTCTCCGCTTGGCACTCCATTTTCTAACATCCACAGCTCCACTCACTATCTTCAAATGACAAAATAATGATATGTAAACTCAGATAGCAATAGTCAACTACAAATAAAAAAATAACAGTCGATAAACAGACCCTTAGCAACCAGAATACTGACATGCAAAACAAAAAGGCTATGAATTTGTACACCAATCTAATAGATACAGATGTAGGTGTAAATGGAAGAGCATATGTATGAAGTTAGTCAGAAATATCAGTAATGATTGTCTGTTATAGGATCCCAGAAAATATTCTGATGGCATGATTAAAGAATAAAAATATTCTCCTTGAAACTCAGCTCAGCTCTAGGAAATATGATGTGTGTGTTGCAACTTTTGCTTTAACACAGTATCTCATAAACTGTAGATACAAGAGAAGGAAAAGATACCCTTCTAATGTACTTCTGAATTATAGTATATCTGACACCAAATGACACTCCTAACTGTTAGAAAACATACAAAAATGGTAGAGGACAGTCTTCCCAATGATTAGCTCCAACAAAATTGATAATGTTGGACAAAGTATCACCTGATGTAATAAATCGCCACTTGCCATGATTGTGGATAAATCAGAGATCATTTACTTGACTATAAAAGAAAAACTGGTAGCTTTTGAGTACAGTATTGGTGGTACATAGGCTGTCTGACTCTGATTAAATATCTAGGCATAATTCTGTTTAATGATAAGAAGTAGGAAGTATACATAGAACAAGTTCTAGTAAATGCAAATGAATGACTAGTATTTGTTGGGAGAATTCTGGGAGTTTGTAGTACAGCTGCAAATTAGGTTGCGAAAGAGACTTTTGTTTGAAAATCTTTGTGATCCTCTGCAGGTCTAATTAAAGAAGGTAATCAAAAGAATTCATGTTATTAAATTTTTAACTGACTGGTTGAATTAGAATTAGTGTTTTGTGAAGGTGCACGAGAATCTTACATAGAAATCTTTAGAAAGTAAGACAGTTATTTTGTATAATGCTATTATGCAAGTTTGAAGAATCAGTATTCAAAATAGACAAAACAATTCTTCTGTCTTCATTGGGGGCCTCATGTAAGTAACAAGACAATAGAAGAGAGATTAACATGCTTACAGAGGTCTTCAAACAATCATTCTTGCCCAACTGCATTCATTAGTGCAACATGTAAAGGAGAAGCAAATTAATATGAAGTGCGCTCCACAATGCCATCCATAGTCATTTCTGGAGTACTGGAGTAGATGTAGACTGGACAGGCCAAAAAAGGAATGGTGTTGATGTGATGTTAGGAAATGAGAACATAGATCCAGAAGTATGCAGATTCAAACAGTTTACTGCTTTCATTAGGCAACAGCAATGATGGAAAATATTTATAGTTTGTAGGAAGTGAAAAAACTACAGTTACTCCATCACACAGTTTGACATCTTAGAATACACATTTAAATATGGCTATCATCTCAGCAACAATCAGTAAAAGTCTTGCATCATTGCAATCAGATTTAAAATAGAATTTATGCAAGAATATGACCTGTTGCTAGCCAGCATGATTTAGTGTCATATGTTCACACAAACCTGTTATGTTTTTTACTTATCTTCTGTCTACAATTTAATTATGGTGCACTTAATTAATGGTAACTATGGTACTGTAGAGAGTCATTTCCTATCATTGGGAAACAAGAGGATGGAGTGAAGTCTAGCAATAATATCCAGCAGCCATTATCTTGGAGCAATTATGTCCATATCACACCACAATTCTGGTACTATGCTCAGTGATCTTAATTACTACAAGTTCCTGTGAACATAACTGTTTCTTCTCCAGCAAAGTAGATACGACTTTCTCACTGGCTCACCTCTAAGCAGCTTTGTCTGGACTGAACACATGAGCAAAGTAGCCCCTCTGCAGCTAGCCATTCAGCAGTCAGCTTGTGAATTTCCCAAAGAATTAGACAGGCAGTATCTTAAAAATGTTACTTGGATTAAGCTTTCAACTAAATCTATTGTGACTTCACAAAACAGCTGTTTGATACCATAGTAGTGGTTGTACAGGTCTGAAATAAACCTGATCTGTTTATCTGCATGACTTTTAATTACGTATCATATGTCATAGTTTTCATGATTTTCTAATATCTTCTTAGTGATTGTTCAGTTCAGAGAAATATTTTGTGTGTGTGTGTGTGTGTGTGTGTGTGTGTGTGTGTGTGTGTGTGTGTGTGTGTGTGTAATATGAAGTGTTGGCAGAAGAGCCAACACTGTGTTGCTAGAGGAGGCCGAAATGCACGCTTTTAATTACACGCAGACTGGCGTGAGGTCTGGAACAGGTCAGAGAAATAAGACTAGCAAAACAGGAGGTACTGGTAGAATACTTAACTTTAATCCATAAGGGGTGTACATCAGTCTGACGGTACATGCTTCAAGATAAATATCAAATGCTATGGCGCCTTGCTAGGTCGTAGCAAATGACATAGCTGAAGGCTATGCTAACTATCGTCTCGGCAAATGAGAGCGTATTTGTCAGTGAACCTTTCCTAGCAAAGTCGGCTGTACAACTGGGGCAAGTGCCAGGACGTCTCTCTAGACCTGCCGTGTGGTGGTGCTCGGTCTGCTATCACTGACAGTGGCGACACGCAGGTCCAACGTATACTAACGGACCGCGGCCGATTTAAAGGCTACCACCTAGCAAGTGTGGTGTCTGGCAGTGACACCACATAATAGGTACATGATGTATAAAAGGGCAGTCATTTGTTCTGGGCGATTCATGTGAAAAGGTTTCTTACTTGATTATGCGCACTCGATGGGAATTAACAGACTTTGAATGCAGAATGGTAATTGGAGCTAGACAAGCGGGACATTTCATTTTGGAAATCATTAGGGAATTCAATATTTAAAGATCTGCAGTGTAAACAGCGTGCTGAGAATACAAAATTTCAGGCAATACCAGTCACCACAGACAATGCAGTGGCCAGAGGCCTTCACTTAATGACCAAGAGCAGTGACATTTGCATAGAGTTGTCAGTTGTAACAGACAAGCAACACTGAAGGAAATAACTGCAGAAATCAATGTGGAATGATATCCATTAGGACATGCAGCGAAATTTTGTGTTAACAGGCTGAGGCAGCAGATGACTGATGTGAGTACCTGTGCTTACAGCACACCTGCAGCACCTCTCCTGGGTTTGTGGCCATGTTAGGTGGACCCTAGATGACTGTAAAACTGTGGCCTGGCATGTTGAGTCCATGCCACATCAAGTTACTGCACTACGCCAAGCAAAAGGACATCCAGCAAAATATTAGGAGGTATCCCATGACTTTTGTCACCCAAATTTATAAAACTGAAAGCTTTTGCTGAATTATTAGGAACTTTACAGATACCCAGCAAGGTGATGCCATAGTTAACTTCTACTCACGTTTCAGAGGAGGAGGATTCAAATTCCTATCTGGAAACTTGTTTGTCGGTGAAGGCCTTAGTAAGACCAGCAAATCTGGCAGTGTCTGTCACTGTAGATGCATTGTTCATTGATAACTAGACTGTATTAGCAACATTTTAATGTGGAAGGGATGATAGCTATTAAAATGGAGGGGCTATTGATCGTAGGTAGCCATTACATGGACAGTGGCTGTTCTGGATGCACTGATGAGGTGAAATGTCTAGGGGAGCTGCTGTTGAGCCTGTGCAGGTATGAGCATGGTGTGTCTTGGCTCAGTGTCCACATCATGAACATATCATCAATGAAGATGAAACAGACAAGAGGGTTCTCCCCTGAGGGCTCACAACTCTTATTGTGAATACTCGATGGTGAGCATGGGCCCTCAGCCCATGCAGTAGTGCTTCTTTTTCCATACTGCAAGCCTGTCCTGTTATTAATTCCATGCTGTTGTCTCTTTCTTTTCTAGTCCAGGGAATTTGTATGCATGGAAGAAAGAAACTGCAAACCCTCTTAAGTCATCCTCTCATCTACATATTGGAACCCTGCTGATCAAGACAGTGGAGTTCACATGCAAAAAATTGTTGATGCTCCTCTGTGGATACCTCATCTGTGTAGAGCATATTGCACAGTGAATTACACACATGGACTTATTACCACCCTACTGCTTGATGGCATGATCATGGGTGATATCTGTAGTTACCTTTCTGATCCGGGCATAAAAGCTGTCCATCAAGTTTAGAAGAGGATAGAAACTGACTCGGAGCCTGCCTGTACCCTATTCCTTACATTTTGTTGTATGGACTCTGACTAAAGATAGAGGTAGCATGTAATACCATCAACATAAGATGCTGTATATGAAACCTGATGCATTGCTACCAGTGTCAACACTAAAGACAGACTTACATGTCCTATAAAAATACAGCCATATACATAAATTGTTATAGAAATGCACTTGAGGGAGATTGCACATCCTCTCCCCACTGAATTAAATACACAGGACATGATGCGACTTCATCCTTCATAAGCAGGCTATATAGGAGATCTGGATGAGAGAAAGGTTTCACTTACTGTTGCCCAGAAAATATTGTCGTCCAAAAGCCTTATGTACAATTATCTGGCAATTACAGCACTATTGTAACTGCACCATGATCAATAAAGGGTGTGGCCACACAGATCTGTGATCTGCAACTCAACATCACACTTGCAGAATCCTTGAACACTAAAGCAACATCCTCATCTACTACCTATGTATTTTCATAATATCACAGGAAGTCTCTTGCAGCTCATATGGAGAGAATGGTCCTGAGAATATTTGCTGCTTACCTCTGGTCAGCAAATGTCTGGCTCCTCATCCATCAAATGCAAAGCAACTAAGAAGACAAATGAAGGGTAAGGTCTTCCCCTTTCACAACTTGGAGACCCTCCTCCAACATCAACACCATGCAAAGACATTGCTCTGACAAACTCCACTTTACCAGTGTGGATTGCCAGCCAATCCTCTACATCAGAGACAGCTGACTGACCAGGGGAGGAAACTCCTACCTCAGAAGAAATAATGGAGTAGGATCTTCCTGCTTCTGAACCCTAAAGTTCAATGTGTATGGAACAAGATACTTTGAAACTGCCAAGATGATCATCCCTAACGCAACTTCCATATCTCATCCTTAAATATGGCTATCCTTCAATGTAACGTACAGGGCATCAGGTTGCATAGGACAGACCTGCAGTTCTACCATGTTCACAATCCCCAGCTGTTATTTGCCTGTGAGAAACAAAAATACAGCCTCAAGACTGCTTCAATCTTCCACACTTTACCCCAGTATGTTACAATCTTCCTCTCAGGAGGGCAGTCCAGCTCTGTGTGGTGTAATGATGCTCATCCAGTTGGATGTCCATAGCCATATCATTCTGTAGAACATGTAATTGCAAGTTGTTGCTGTTTGTATCTCCCTTCATTGGTGTTACATTTTCTCTTTGCAACACCTACATTTGCCCATCATTTATTCTCACAAGGGCATATATACTACAACTTATCACCAAGCTCTCAACAATTTTCTGGCTGCTCTGTGACCTACCATCCTATATAGGACCCTCTCAGAACCTGTGGAAGGATGCACACTCATGACAGATATTCTGAATCAGTTTAATATTATTTCCTTCAACATAGTCGAATCCACATTTCTTTCAAATTTGACACATTCATTATCACACTTGGACCTCTCCTTCTGCAGAACACAGCTTTCTTATGTTCTTTTCCTCTAAACAAACTATCCGTAAGAATTTTTGTTGGCAAAAGGAATTTCTCTTATCATACTTACATCTTGGTACCACTGCACCCCTTTTCATTGAAACCATGAAATGGTTGGTGTTAACAGCTGACAGAAAACTATGTTGGTGCTCTCTTAAGTCCTGTTTGGCATCTCACTCTGTCCAATTTCTGCATGTTGTGCTGTTTCCAAGAGGCACGTCATGGGGAGTGGACCAGACTGTTCTTCATTTGTATCAATCCTTAGTCTGATCGAAGCTGGACTATGGATGGATCTTACATTCATCTGCATGACCATTCATTTTATGCAGCCTTAACATGATTCATCACTGCAGAATCCACTTGGTTACTGGTGTGTTCCCCACCAGTTCAGTCATGAGCCTCTATCCAGGAGCTGCCAAATTACCACTGTCATTCTGATATGATGTCCTCTGCAAATATACTTGCCAATTCTCCTTGGTGTCCACCTATCCATCTTACGCTTCCCTCATTAATGACTCCCTTGACTGGCAATATGACACTAGCTCTACTCCCTTGTTGCCTCCAAGATTTCACTTTTATATCATTCAAAAGTTCCATCTTGCATTATGTGCTATGTTTCTGTAAGGTAAGAGTCTTTCCTCTCCTTGGCTCCATGCAGAGGTCTGTGCCCATCTTGAACTTACTTCAATACTAAAGAACGCTACCCTGGCTACAGTAATTTGTTTTACATTTCTGGACCTTTGTATGTAGTTCTGGGAGGCCACCTTCATTTACACCAATGGCCTTAAGGATGATCATGGTATGGGATGCTCTTTCGTTATGGGTAAAGAAGTTTTCAGATATTGTCTTTTAGATCTGTGTTTAATTTTTACTACAGAGCTGTTTACCCTTTATCAGGCCATCTTGTACATTCATGGACATGGAATCTCTGAGTCTGTTACATGCTCTGATTCCTTGGTGCTCTCCAGAGCCTTAGTGTGATGTACACACACCTCCCTTTAGTAGAGTGGATCCATGAATGCCTTCACTTACTGATGCTGGCACTAATGTATCTCTTACATGGGTCCCTGGACACAGGTCAGGAAATGAGGCGGCTCCTGCTGCTACTAGGCTGCAAATCTACCACCAGGCTTTCTAGCAGTTCTGTCCCTGTGGATGATCTCAGCATTGCTATATGTAGGAACATTTTATCCCTCTTGCACATACAGTGCTCATTTCTGTGGGGGAGCTAGACTATATATAGGGCTCTGTCTTTCTCAGTCGTCATCATCTGTTATGCAGTGATCCTGCACCTCTTTGCTCTCACTCTAATAAAACACTGATGGCACCCTGCTTTCTAACCCAACATCATTTTTTTAACCCCTTACACTTTAATGTGTGTTTGCCATCTGAGCTATACAAGGTTATAGCAGATACAGCACAGGCTCTAGAATGTATTCTACTCTTTACTTACTGTAGCAGCTTGATAAAGGAGATTTAATTTTTTGATCATGAACACAGGTTGATCTAGAAACTCTCATCAAATGGCCTGTTAAAGAAGGAATGTCATTGTAATTGTTCATTTTACCTTTCTACCATGTTCGTTGCTTTTTAACTAGCATCCCATGTTAAATGTCATTCTCCATTATAGTTTTCTCATCCTACTAATGTCATTTAGGCTCCTATGTGTCAACTGACTGCCAGAACCATGGAGTTGTGTGTGTGTGTGTGTGTGTGTGTGTGTGTGTGTGTGTGTGTGTGTTACATTGATCAGTCTCACAGAAACTGTTACAATGTGGAATGTGTCAACTGCATAAGAAATGAGAAATGCACACATGAATCAAAGGTTCTTTTTACACTTCTGGCCATTAAAATTGCTACACCAAGAAATGCAGATGATAAACGGGTATCCATTGGACAAATGTAATAGAACTGACATGTGAGTACATTTTCACGCAGTTTGGGTGCATAGATCCTCAGAAATCAGTACCCAGAACATCCACCTCTGGCCATAATAATGGCCTTGATATGCCTGGGCATTGAGTCAAACAGAGTTTGGATGGCGTGTACAGGTATAGCTGCCCATGCAGCTTCAACACGATACCACAGTTCATCAAGAGTAGTGACTGGCATATCGTGACGAGCCAGTTGCTCGGCCACCATTGACCAGACATTTTCAATTGGTGAGAGATCTGGAGAATGTGCTGGCCAGGGCAGCAGTCGAACATTTTCTGTATCCAGAAAGGACCGTACAGGACTTGCAACATGCGGTCATGCATTATCCCATTGAAATGTAGAGTTTCACAGGCATTGAATTAAGGGTAGAGCCATGGGTTGTAACACATCTGAAATGTAATGTCCACTGTTCAAAGTGCCGTCAATGCAAACAAGAGGTGGCGGAGACGTGTAACCATTGTCACCCCATACCGTCACGCCAGGTGACACGCCAGTATGGCAAAGAGGAATACACGCTTCCAATGTGTGTTCACCACAATGTTGCCAAACATGGATGCGACCATCATGATGCTGTAAACGAAACCTGGATTCATCCGAAAAAATGACGTTTTGCCATTCGTGCACCCAGGTTTGTCATTGAGTACACCATCGCAGGCGCTCCTGTCTGTGATGTAGTGTCAAGGGTAACTGTAGCAATGGTCTCCGAGCTGACAGTCCATGCTGCTGCAAACGTCGTCAAACTGTTCATGCAGATGCTTGTTGTGTTGCAAACGTCCCCATCTGTTGACTCAGGGATTGAGACATGGCTGCACAATCCGTTACAGCCATGCGGATAAGATGCCTGTCAACTCGACTGCTATTGACACAAGGCCATTGGGATCCAGCACAACATTCCGTATTACCTTCCTGAACCCACAGATTCCATATTCTGCTAACAGTAATTGGATCTCAACCAACACGAGCAGCAGTGTCACGATACGATAAACCGCAATCGCGATAGGCTACAATCCGACCTTTGACAGAGTCGGAAGCGTGATGGTACACATTTCTCCTCCTTACACGAGGCATCACAACAATGTTTTACCAGGCAATGCTGATCAACTGCTGTTTGTGTATGAGAAATCAGTTGGAAACTTTCTTCATGTCAGCACGTTGTAGGTGTCGCCACTGGCGCCAACCTTGTGTGAATGCTCTAAAAAGCTAATCATTTGCATATCACAGCATCTTCTTCCTGTCAGTTAAATTTCATGTTTGTAGCCCATAATCTTCGTGGTGTAGCAATTTTAATGGCCAGTAGTGTAAAAAAGGAAAAATCTTAAAAATTTTTTAAATAACCCCATTCCATTAAATGGAATAAAATGCATCTATTATACCTATATGATTTCAATTTATTTTTGAAACTATTACTGCTGTCTGTCAGACATTTTATTTCACCTGGTAATTTATCAAAAGGTTTACAGTAGCATATTTTACCCCTTTCTGTGCCAAAGATAGTTTATGTAGAGGATAGTGTCAGTCTTTCTTTCTTCTGATATTATAATCATGAATGTCACTGTTGTTTTTAAACTGGTCCATGTTCTTGAAAACAAATATTACTACTGAGTAAATGTACTGTGAGGCTGTTGTAAGAATTCCTAACCTTTTAAACAGATGCTGACAAGATGTGTGACTATGAGCCCCACACATTATTCCAAACACTTTTGTTTGAGCAGTGAACACTTTTTGCCTAAGTGTTGAGTTACCCCAAAATATTATTCCGTATGATGTTAGGGAGTGAAAGTATGCATATTATGTTAGCTCGCTAATTTCTGTATCCTCAAAATTAGCAGTTATTGTGATTACAAAAGTTGCTGAACCTAGTCACTTCAGGAGATCCAAAATATGAATTTTTCAATTAAGATTCTCATCTGTATCTACAATCAAAAAGTTAGTCTGCTCTACCTTGGCTAATGACTTCTAATGATGTGTTATATTTATTGAAGAAACTGTACTCCTTGCAGTAGAAAATAGGATGTACTGTGTTTTTTCAGAGTTCAGTGTAAACCCATTCGCAGAAAACCAATCACTAACTTTTCCAAAGAAATTGTTTGTATCATTTTCTATTGGAGTTTTATTTTTTTAATGGATTAATAATGATGCTTGTATCATCAGCAAACAGTGTCAATTTAGCTCCTTGTTTCAGAGAAGAAAGGAGGTAATTCAAATACATCAAGAACAGGGGACCCATGGTCAAACCCTCCTTAAGCCAATTAATCCATATAAAGAAACTTTTTGCTTCCTGTTTTTAGATATGACTTAAACCACTCATATGCTGTTCCATTTATGCTGTAGAATTGTAATTTCTGTAACATAATGTCATGGTTCACACAATAAAATGCTTTGGATAAGTCACAGAGTATTCCTGTTGGTGACATTTTACTACTTAAAGACTCTGTTATGTGGGCAGTGAAACTGTATATTGCTGTTTCAGTAGAACAGCATTTTTGAAATACAAATTGTGATTTACTAAGTATCCTATTATTGTTGACATGGCTGACCACTCTTGTGTACATACCTTTCTCGTCAATTTTTGAAAATGCTGTAGGCAAGGATGTTGTTGTTGTTGTCGTCGTCTTCAGTCCTGAGACTGGTTTGATGCAGCTCTCCATGCTACTCTATCCTGTGCAAGCTTCTTCATCTCCCAGTACCTACTGCAGCCTACATCCTTCTGAATCTGCTTAGTGTATTCATCTCTTGGTCTCCCTCTATGATTTTTACCCTCCACGCTGCCCTCCAATACTAAATTGGTGATCCCTCGATGTCTCAGAACATGTCCTACCAACTGATCCCTTCTTCTAGTCAAGTTGTGCCACAAGCTCCTCTTCTCCCCAATTCTATTCAATACCTTCTCATTAGTTATGTGATCTACCCATCTAATCTTCAGCATTCTTCTGTAGCACCACATTTCTAAAGCTTCTATTCTCTTTTTGTCTAAACTATTTATCATCCACATTTCACTTCCATACATGGCTACACTCCATACAAATACTTTCAGAAACGACTTCTTGATGCTTAAATCTATACTCGATGTTAACAAATTTCTCTTCTTCAGAAACACTTTCCTTGCCATTGCCAGTCTACATTTTATATCCTCTCTGCTTCGACCATCATCAGTTATTTTGCTCCCCAAATAGCAAAACTCCTTTACTACCTTAAGTGTCTCATTTCCTAATCTAATACCCTCAGCATCATCCAACTTAATTCGACTACATTCCATTATCCTCGTTTTGCTTTTGTTGATGTTCATCTTATACCCTCCTTTCAAGACACTGTCCATTCCGTTCAACTGCTCTTCCAAGTCCTTTGCTGTCTCTGAGAGAATTACAATGTCATCGGCGAACCTCAAAGTTTTTATTTCTTCTCCATGGATTTTAATACCTACTCCGAACTTTCCTTTTGTTTCCTTTATTGCTTGCTCAATATACAGATTGAATAACATCGGGGCTAGGCCACAACCCTGTCTCACTCCCTTCCCAACCACTGCTTCCCTTTCATACCCCTCAACTCTAATAACTGCCATCTGGTTTCTGTACAAGTTGTAAATAGCTTTCGCTCCCTGTATTTTGCCCCTACCACCTTCAGAATTTGAAAGAGATTATTCGAATCAACATTGTCAAAAGCTTTCTCTAAGTCTACAAATGCTAGAAATGTGGGTTTGCCTTTCCTCAATCTTTCTTCTAAGATAAGTCGTAGGGTCAGTGTTGCCTTACGTGTTCCAACATTTCTACGGAATCCAAACTGATCTTCCCCAAGGTCGGCTTCTATCAGTTTTTCCATTCTCGTTAGTATTTTGCAGCTGTGGCTTATTAAACTGATAGTTCGGTAATTTTCACATCTGTCAACACCTGCTTTCTTTGGGATTGGAATTATTATATTCTTCTTGAAGTCTGACGGTATTTTGCCTGACTCATAAATCTTGCTCACCAGATGGTAGAGTTTTGTCAGGACTGGCTCTCCCAAGGCTGTCAGTAGTTCTAATGGAATGTTGTCTACTCCGGGGGCCTTGTTTCGCCTCAGGTCCTTCAGTGAGCTTTCAAACTCTTCATGCAGTATCATATCTCTCATTTCATCTTCATCTACATCCTCTTCCATTTCCATAATATCGTCTTCGAGTACATCACCCTTGTATAGACCCTCCATATACTCCTTCCACCTTTCTGCTTTCCCTTCTTTGCTTAGAACTGGGTTTCCATCAAAGCTCTTGATATTCATGCAAGTGGTTCTCCTTTCTCCAAAGGTCTCTTTAATTTTCCTGTAGGCACTATCTATCTTACCCCTAGTGAGATAAACCTCTACATCCTTACATTTGTCCTCTAGCCATCCCTGCTTAGCCATTTTGCACTTCCTGTCGATATCATTTTTGAGACGTTTGTATTCCTTTTTGCCTGCTTCACTTACTGCATTTTTGCATTTTCTCCTTTCATCAATTAAATTCAATATTTCTTCTGTTACCCAAGGGTTTCTACTAGCCCTCGTCTTTTTAACTATTTGATCCTCTGCTGCCTTCACTATTTCATCCCTCATTCCTGTCAATTGTTCCCTTATGGTCTCCCTGAAACTCCGTACAACCTCTGGTTCTTTCAGTTTATCTAGGTCCCATCTCCTTAAATTCCCACCATTTTCCAGTTTTTTCAGTTTTAATCTATAGTTCATAACCAATAGATTGTGGTCAGAGTCCACATCTGCCCCTGGAAATGTCTTACAATTTAAAACCTGGTTCGTAAATCTCTGTCTTACCATTATATAATCTATCTGATACCTTTTAGTATCTCCAGGGTTCTTCCATGTATACAACCTTCTTTCATGATTCTTGAACCAAGTGTTAGCTATGATTAAGTTATGCTCTGTGCAAAATTCTGCCAGGCGGCTTCCTCTTTCATTTCTTACCCCCATTCCATGTTCACCTACTGTGTTTCCTTCTCTCCCTTTTCCTACTCTCGAATTCCAGTCACCCATGACTTTAAACTTTTGTCTCTCTTCATTACCTGAATAATGTCTCTTATCTCATCATACATTCATCAATTTCTTTGTCATCTGCAGAGCTAATTGGCATATAAACTTGTACTACTGTAGTAGGTGTTGGCTTCATGTCTATCTTGGCCACAATAATGCATTCACTATGCTGTTTGTAGTAGCTTACCCTCACTCCTATTTTTTTATTCATTATTAAACCTACTCCTGCATTACCCCTATTTGATTTTGTATTTATAACCCTGTATTCACCTGACCAAAAGTCTTGTTCCTCCTGCCACCAAACTTCACTAATTCCCACTATATCTAACTTTAACCTATCCATTTCCCTTTTTAAATTTTCTAACCTACCTGCCCGATTAAGAGATCTGACATTCCACGCTCCAATCCATAGAATGCCAGTTTTCTTTCTCCTCATAACAACGTCCTCTTGAGTATTCCCCACCCAGAGATCCAAATGGGAGACTATTTTACCTCCGGAATATTTTACCCAAGAGGACACCATCATCATTTAATCATACAGAAAAGCTGCATGCCCTCGGGAAAAATTACGGCTGTAGTTTCCCCTTGCTTTCAGCTGTTTGCAGTACCAAAACAGCAAGGCCATTTTGGTTAGTGTTTACAAGGCCAGATCAGTCAATCATCCAGACTGTTGCCCCTGCAACTACTGAAAAGGCTGCTGCCCCTCTTCAGGAACCACACGTTTGTCTGGCCTCTCAACAGATACCACTCCGTTGCGGTTGCACCTACGGTACGGCTATCTGTATCGTTGAGGCACGCAAGCCTCCCCACCAACAGCAGGGTCCATGGTTCATGGGGAGGGGGGGGGGCAAGGATACTGGCTGGTAGTTATTGACATCCGTGGTGTCCTCTATTTTTGTAGAGAGGTTTGACAATGGCATATTTTAACCTGTCTGGGAAAATACCTTACGTTAGTGATGTATTACGGATGTAACTCAGGACATGAACTTTAACTGCACCAAATTGTTTTAATATCTTGTTAGAGATGTCATCTACTCCAATAGAACATTTATTTTTCAAAGATTTAATGATTTTCCTTATTTTACAAGAGGTTGTTAGATGAAAATTAATCTGACAAAGATTTCTCAAAACCGACTCTTCCATGTACTACTTAGCTTTTTCTTTTGGACTATTCTCACCAATGTTTTCACCTACACTTAAGAAATGGTTGCTAAATACATTAGCTACTTGTGTACTGTTGGTTAATATGGTCTCATTTTCTTGAATAGTAACACTACCTACCCCAGTGGTCACTTTCCTGTCTCTCTTCCAACAACATTCCATATTGGAATTATATTAATACCTTCAGCTGTTGACGGGCATTGATACATATCAATGGGGACAGGTGAAAATGTGTGCCCCAACTGGGACTCAAACTCAGGATCTCCTGCTTACATGGCAGATGCTCTATCAATCTGAGTCACCGAGGACACAGAGGATAGCATGACTGCAGGGACTATCTTGCTCACGCCTCCCACGAGACCTACATTCTCGCCTTGTATGTCCACATACTACATTCGCAGTGTCCCATCCCAACACACTCATTACTTGTGGAAGACATTCTTACCAAGTCCCGTAAGAGTTCAGGGAATATGTGTGCATCCACACAGATGGAGGAGGTCATGGCCAGTATTGTCAGAGGCGGGAAGCATGCGCGAGATAGTCCCTGCAGTTGCGCTATCCTCTGTGTCCTCAGTGGCTCAGATGGATAGAGCGTCTGCCATGCAAGCAGGAGATCCCGGGTTAGAGTCCCCATCGGGGCACACATTTTCACCTGACCTCGTTGTATGTATCAATGCCTGTCAACAGCTGAAGATATTAAAATAATTCCAGTTTCGTTCTAGATGGCTGCAGGTCATCAATGGTGTCTGTTCTTTCGGACATGTCTGAAAGAACAGACACCATATCCATATAACATTCAATATTGATTTGATTTTATTGCCTGTGTCATTAATTTCATCTCTAATATACATATTTTTTTATTTTATGACAACTTTTCTAAGTATGTTACAATAATTTTATAGTGTAAAATTACTTCTGGGTCTTTACTAATTATTACTGTTTCATACAATTTTCTTTTTCTTTCTGAAAACACTTTAATACCTGTAGTAATCCAAGGTTTCTTTGAAAACTATTTGATGTTACATTTAGTAAATTTTTTGGGAAAACAGTGTTCAAAAAGTGATGCAAATGTATCAAGAAACATGTTGTATTTATCATTAGTAATTGGCTCATTATATACATCTCCCCAATTAACATTTCTTAAACACTCTCTGAAGTGCTCTATAGGTACCGGCTTGACCAGACTTTCAGCTTTACTTAATGGTTTCTGAATTATACACCCTGCCAGGTTTTGCAAGTTAATTAGTTGTGTATCACGGTCTGATAATCCATTTATCACAGGGAAGGCATGTGTTAGTTTTACATCCTCTTGCTGTACAAATACATTATCTATTAGAGTGCTACTGTCTTGATATATACATGAAGGGAAGTTGATCACTGATTTTAACAAGGGAACCTCCCCCTTAGATTTAGCTATAAGTTGGCACAGTGGATGGGACTTGAAAAACTGAACACAGATCAATCAAGAAAACAGGAAGAAGTTGTGTGGAACTATGAAAAAAGTTAGTAAAATATACAAACTGAGTAGTCCATGCGCAAGATATGCAACATCAAGGAGAATGTAAACTCAGGAGTGCCGTGGTCCCATGGTTAGCGTGAGTAACTGTGGAATGAGAGGTCCTTGGCTCAAGTCTTCCCTCGACTGAAAATTTTACTTTCTTTATTTTCGCAAAGTTATGATCTGTCCATTTGTTCATAGACGTCTTTGTTCACTGTAATAAGTTTAGTGTCTGTGTTTTGCGACCGCATTGCAAAACCGTGTGATTAGTAGACGAAAGGACGTGCCTCTCCAATGGGGAACCTAAAACATTTGATCACAAGGTCATAGGTCAACCGATTCCTCCACAGGAAAACACATCTGATATATTCTATACGACACTGGTGACGGCATGTGCGTCACATGGCAGGAATATGTTGTCGACCCACCTAACTTGTACACTTAGCGAATGGGTAAAAAGATTCTTCTACCTTGACCGATTTAGGTTTTCTTGTGGATGTGATAATCACACCCAAAAAAGTGATGAAAACGTAAGAGTTTGTCACATAAACTAAAAGTAAAAAATTAAACATTTCTCTCGAGGGAAGACTTGAACCTAGGACCTCTCGTTCTGTAGCTGCTCTCGCTAAGCAGGGGACCACGGAGCTCCTTGACTCCCATAGTCATTGATGTTGCCTATCTTCACTTGGACTACTCAGTTTGTATATTTTACTAATTTTTTTCATAGTTCCACACAACTTCTTCCTGTTTTCTCGATTGATCTGTGTTCAGTTTTTCAAGGCCTATCCATTGTGCCAACTTATAACTAAATCTGAGGGGGGCGCGATGGGGAGGTTCCCTTGTAAGTTATATGTCATTAATAACACTTCCAGTTCACTTTTCCTATCAGAAATGTTTAGAAAGTTTACACTGAAATCATCAAATAACTTCTTCCTTTTGTCTGACAGACAACATAATAGGAAGTCAAACCTTTTTATGAATAGCTCCCAATCTCCTAATGGGGACCCGTACACTGGTGCTAATATCAACGCTACATTGTCTGCCTGTAGTTCACATGCACAAACTTCAGTGCTGATTGACACAAAATTTGCTTACTTCTACAGTTTTGTACTTGTGCCCTCATTTTGTGTAAATGGCAACTCCTCCTTTATCCACGCTAAATCTGCAAGTGTAAGATGCTAAATTATACCCATTTATACTGACACTTTCCATTGCCACAGTTGTGTGGTGTGGAGGCAGACAAAGCATATCAATCTCATTCTTATGTTTGAGGTTATGTAAACACACTAACAACTTATTTACTTTATTTTTTATTCCACTGATATTTTGATAAAGTAGATTGATACTACCCTTAGCTTTATCTCTGCTTAGAGTACGTGGAACTTCTTCTATTATTTTTTCTCGGTCCTTGTCTGTCTGGACTTTGGCTTTAACCCAGAAAAGCGGTTTTCCTGGTCCCATTAACCACAGGGATCACTCCTTGTGTGACACTGCCTCCCCCCCCCCCCCCTCCCTTACAGTATCTGCTAGCAGTGGAGCTAACTTATCTTTCCCCTTCCTATTTGGGTGCAGGCCATGTATAGTGTATCCTACCTCCCAATAGCATCAACTGCAACAACACTTGTGAGATTTTGCTGGTGACTGTAGCATCCTGTTCAGCTCAGTCTTAACATGTCTTACAACAACGTTTACCCAGGGCCAATCGTGGCACTGAAAGACCTCCACAAACCCCACATTTGTGCACCCAGTTTCTGCTCCTATTTTGTCCACGTCACTCCTAATACTATATCTTGGATTCATAGCCAGACTGTTTCCTGCTTCCCCAACAAATTACATTATCTTCTTTTTCAAAGTCACAGCATAGCTGACCTAAGTTTCCTGTCACCTGGCTGAGGCTAGTACTTGGTTTCACAAAACTTGCGACCTGGTACCCTGCACCTAATTTCTCTGGAAGCTGTTGGCCTACACCCCTCCCATGACTGCTACCTAAAAGCAGAATTCTTCTTTTCCTATTCTGATTTGTTGCCGACCTGTCATTTTTCTTTAAGCTAATATTCTGCTTCAGCCTACATTCAACTACATCTGGATGAGGCCCTTCCTCCACTACTTCAGATAGAAAGCCAAACTGGTTTAATAACTTAATTTCTATAGTTTTTTCAGCAGTTCCCCTTTTTCGCCTTTTGATTGCTACCTTTTCCCAGCACCCAATATCTTCTTTCCCCCCATAGCCTACATAATTCCAAATTCACATTTGATAATTCAGCCATAAGGGTACAAATTTTTGCCTCCTGTTCAGCAATTTTTCTGTCCTTTCTATGTAACCTACGTTACCATGGAAGGGCCTCATTATATACCCTGTTTCCTCACTGCTACATTCGCCCCAATGAAACCATAACCTACAGTCTTGACAGAACACCCCCCCTCCCCCCACCCCTCCTTCAGATTTCTAAGGCAACTGCCACATTAGTCACACGTGGTTTGGCAGAAAAATTTATACAAAATTTGCACAAAAGCAGAGAATAACTTGGCACAAGAGCACTGAAGTTCTGTAGCCTGTAGTAATACATAACTAAATGCTAATGTAAATGAACATTTAAACTTACTTTCGAAAGTATTAACTAACTACCTATACTCTATATGATCAACATGAATTAATTTAACTTTGAACTGCTCAGTCAAGTAAAAAAATAAATAAATACATAAAGATCTACACTCGCACAAAATTTATACCTAAAATGTAAACAAAATGAAAGACTATCAGTTTTTATGAAATATTTTCTTTTTGATCTAAATACGCTCAGAAAAGTGAAACATTCAATAGATAGCCTAGCAAAGAAGTAAATGCACTAGTCTAAAATGTAATATTAACTAAATTACCTCTTATTTCAATATTAATCACTTAAGTTATCAAGAGCTTCATGGACGTACATCTGCCAGAGATATTAGACCATCAGATACTAGCTCACCAGATATTGCTTGGTGGTGATAATGTAATGGGCATGAGGGACATTGATGTGTGGGCAGATGATGTCCATTGTGATAAGCAAGAATCCAGGTCATAATAGAGTGAGGATTGGAGAAGTGATGAAGGAAGTGATTTGTGTCCTTGATATAGAAAATTAAGCTGTGGTCAGTGGATTGGATGTGTTGGGCAACGAGAGCAAAGCTTTCTTTTATGGGTGCACAGTAATTACCATGGAACAATCTAGGATTGTTAGATTTATGAATATTAGGAAGTACATAAAAAGTGACTGTGCATGGAGATATCTTAGATGAGGAGGGAGATGATCTCAGGTGGAGTTTCCGGAATCAGCTGAGGAATTTGAGTTGGTATTAGAGTTTATGATGAACTTCTAGGATGGGACAACCGTTGTTGAGCCTTTAGGTGAGACCATCAGACAGTTGACCAATACCTTCTGTCAGGTAATCAGTGTAGTTCTTCATGATAGTGGCAGAACCTTTGTCTGCATGGCTGATAATCAAATCAGAATCTCCTTTACAATTGTGAAACTGTTCTTTCCTCCACTAAGGGGTTTATGTTCTCAAGAAGAGACCTGGGAAATGAAGTTCAGACCAAGTTGGAGGTAAGGAATTCCTGGAAGGTAATCAGAGCTGGTTGGGTAAGATTGGAAGAAGGTAAAGTTTGGACAGAGGTATTACAGAAAGGTAAGGTTCGGAGTTAGATTTCACTTGATTTTGGTCAGTGAGGTTGATGGAAGGAAAGTGTTTCCATTATACAGATCTTGCGAAGGGGTATAGATGTTTGACAAACCCAGCATGACTGAATTTAGACCTTTGGAATAGGAAAAAACTTCTATGGAATCATTGTTAATAGTGGATAGGTTGACACCAGTGTTCTGGATTTATCTGGCTTGTAGATTTTTTGAAACATTTGGAGGGAGTTTTGACAGATCTGGTTGATGGAAGAAGTGAGTAAGATGAAGGGCTGCGTGTTACAATGGGTTGTCAAGGGGGTTCACTGAATATGGAGTGGATATAGTTGAGCAATGGTGTTCCAAGGCAGGAATAAAATGACAAAAGATTGGAAAACTTGTGGAGATGTGTTTAGAGTAAGGTACCAGTAGTTGGAGACTGAGAAGTTCAGAATAATAGATGGGTGCAGATGATTTGATTGCATAATAAAAATATTGTATGGAGAGATGTAGTGAACACATCAGTTTTAATGTGATCATATTTTAAGGTGATAAACATTACACATGTGGTTGGAACCAATTACTCTCATGAGTTATTAAATTACAACCATGATCTCACTTCCATTGCGCTATGGATAAAATTGCATGGAGTGCACATTGCAAAATAGTTTCTTCCACCCTGAGCCATCAGCATTTACTAGGAAGGATCAGAGGTACACAAGACAAAATACATACCAGCACCATAAGCAGGTACATAGAACAAAGACTTGAGGAACTAAGAAGAAATGCTGGAGCATTTTCTAAATGGGCAATTTAAATATGATTTATGGAGTCAGCCACTGTGAAGTTCTTGCTGATTGGTTAACCCTTTGACTGCTATTGACAAGTTAACTTGTTATGCCCCGCTGCTCCCCAGGTGCTATTGATGAGTTTAAGTGTGGTCTCTGGGTTCTCATTCAGCACAGTTGATGGCTTAACTTGTGCATCCATGCTGATCCCTGAGTGCTAATCACAAGTATAGATATGCAACAACTCTGGTACCAGTGTGCTGTTGGTAAGTTTAAATGTACAGCAGATTTTCTGCTTCACACCTCATTAGCTTTTTACAGTTCTGGTCACTGAGTTCTCTTCCAGTAATTTGTCTGTTGTGATCTCATTTTTCTGCATTTAGTTTCATTTCGTGTTTTAATATTCATCAGGATTTGGTAAAAAAGGCTTTTGTCATCATCTGTTCTACAAAGAAAATGAGAAAGGTTTCATAGTTTCACTGAGGAATGACGGTGGAGATAAATTATTCAATGTTGATGTAAGCGATAACTACTACTCATATTCTGAAAGCAACAGTCCTAAGCTATCAATGTTAACAGGTGTAAACCACAGTCCTATGCTTCAACAAGAGATGTAATTGATAGTTCATGTGAATTCAAAGACTCTGAAAGTGATAGTGAAATGCTTAGAAAGAAATTACAGTTTAGTCACAAATTTGACAGGGAAGAAAATGATTTTCATCCAGTTAATCACAGTTTTGATGATTCACCATGTGGACACAAGTGTCAACCAGGAAATGATCCAAGCACTCTGTTAGACTTCTTGTTATTCTTCACAGTAGATATGATGACATGTATGGTGACAAGGCAGTCAGTTTTATTTATTCAAGGAAACTGCTTTAGAATCACTGCATTCATGATTATCAAAGGGGATAGATACAGGATGTGAAGAAATGTATTGTTTCATATCTGTTTATTTTCTCATGCTTCCCACAAAGCAGCTAAAAATTAGCAGATATTAATCCAGAGAAGTTTTTATGAGCAATCCAGTTTTCAGTGAAGTTATGTACAGACAACAGTTTCTTTTACTTTTTAGAATGCTAGATTTCAGTGACACCTCTGCCATTTTAAAATTGGGAACAGTATTGGTAATGTTTGTACAGTAAGCCTGTTGTTGTTCAAAGAGTGTTTATATCTTTCAAACAATTTATTCCATCAAAATGGAATACAGTTGATCTAAACAAAATGTATGTGGTGTGACTGTCAGACTGGCTATGTCAAGTGGCAACATTTATGGAACATGCACACACCCTTTACAGTAGCAATATATATTAAAGCCACACTTGTTTTCCTGGCTTTGCAACCATGGAACAAAAACATGTGGTACTGTTCACAGTAACAGGCACAATAAGCAAAACTTCAGAAAAAAACTGAAATGAGGAGATACTGGATGTCAACTAATATGGTGCTTTCCAATAAGTGGTGCAAGGAAAGGGAAGTGTGGATACTAACCACATGTAACACTATAGAAATGCTAGAGACAGGAAAAAATTGACAGCAATACTGGAGAAAAATTAAGAAAATGCAATGAACTGTAGAATGTAACTTGAATATGATAGAAATGGATTGTTTTGATATGCTGTGAAGCTATGTTGGCTCAATATGAAAAACAATGAAATGATATAGAAAGTTCCTTTATGAAACTTCCTGGCAGATTAAAACTGTGTGCCCGACCGAGACTCGAACTCGGGACCTTCCCGAGTTCGAGTCTCGGTCGGGCACACAGTTTTAATCTGCCAGGAAATTTCACATCAGCGCACACTCTGCTGCAGAGTGAAAATCTCATTCTGGAAGTTCCTTTATGTTTTTATCAACATGGGCATTATATATGCTCATGTTCTACACAGGTTAATGACAAGTCAAAAAAAGTGAGTAGCAGAGTTTCATTTCTTCCTGGATAGGGAACTCCAGAAAAATCAGTAAAGGAAGGTGCTGTGATGATAATCCTGTATGTCTTGTGGGGAGCCATTTCATTTAACTTTCATGGACTTCTGTAAGGTTGTACAGCAAATGGCTTACTTGACAGCACAAGGTAATAAAAAAGATTGCCAAGAGCTGGCTATAGGGCTCAATGATGTAGACAGATTTTCTAGATCTTGATAACTGAGACACTGCTAGAATTGTATGATGGCACTGATTAAGCAGATTGAATTCTGGCTTATGTTGATGATAGCTTGAAAGTGGTCTCTGGGGCTGTAAACAGAAGCTTAAAGAAAATTAAACCCTGCACATACAAAGAAGCAGTGTTGCTGCAGGGATATGACATTACCAATGACTGCAGATAAAACTACATATACATTGCCTAAGGGGCAAAATTTCCTTAAACTGGAATCCAACTTGTAAACTAGACTACAGTTGAAGTATACATAACACTGTTTACAGGTGTTTAGGAGTATTCTTTGATGATAGAAGAAACTTATCAGCACACATAGATACATTCTCTCAAAAGTTGTCTAAAATTGTGCATGAAACTGCCAATGTCAACACTGCTAGTTATAACTAACTTCAAGTGACTGGTTGTTGAAAAATCATACCAAAATGCAGTCCTGTTTGTCAATGTGGGCTTTGCAGTAACTGCTTAGACTCGCAGGCTTCATCCGATATGCTACAAAGCTACCCTATAATGCACACTGTGAGAAGTTCTCCTGTGAATAGCGCAAGTCTTCTGTACTTCACCACCAGAGATTCCCATCATTAATTTGGGAACACGGCTATTGGTCACTCAATTCCTCAACTATACTGTAGATGTTGTCTATACTCCTTCCGTTATTTGAAACCTGAATAATTTTTTGCTCTTAAATTTCCACTAGCTAGTGATTAACTACTTTTAAATTACCACTCATAGCCCCTTCTATGACTTTCTAAGAATAATATTATATGGCACTGATAGCACACGGTTTTTTGTGGCATTCTCCCAGGATGAAATGCTTAGTGTGTTGCTTGTCAGTTTTTTAACTTTTACAGGAAAAACGTAAACTGCAGCTTCCTGCTTGGACTGCTGGTTATTATCCAGATAAATTAAGGACACTGGCTGCCAGAAGTTTGGCTTTGTTTTCTGAAAGTCAGACGATGAAACGTCTTAATGGAGGTTTGTCTTTTGTTTCTCTGACTTATGTTAGCAGCTGTGCAATAATTCTGTAAGATATTCTAAAATAATTTTAAATTTTTCAGGTCCTTTAGTGAAACACATTATAGAAAAAATCCAGTCACAAAGTAACACTTCAAGAACTGTGTCTCCAAAATTTCTCATGTTTTCTGCCCACGATGTTACCATTGTGAATGTTCTCCAAACTATGGGGTTCACAGAGCTATTAAAGCCACAGTATGGTGCAGCAGTTATCATTGAACTTCATTCAACAAATGACAGTGGTTATGAAGTTAAGGTATGTTGACATTGCATATAAAATAGTAATTAGATGTCTTACATTTATGTTGACTGCACTGACATTCTATATATTTATTCCTGTAATTAGTCATGCTAGGTACAAAATATGATAGATCGTGCTTTCATGAGCAGAAGATCATCAAGGTAGTTCTGCTCGTATTGACTGTTTTATTCATGTTCAACAAAAGGTTGTTTTCATTCAGCCAGTAGAAGGGCCTTTCATTGCTTTTGTCTAGGTCATTTCTTTTCTGCCATTGTGAAGTGTTAGGTGAGGAGAAGGCTGCATTATCAACAAATAACACAAGTACTGTTGATAGTAGGTTTCCAGGGAGATCAGTACTAACAAATGTAGAGTATTAAATGTAGCATTGAGCCTTGTGGTACTCCTGAGGTGATGGATAATTTATTTGAAGGAGTTGTTCTTCCATCAGGTGTTGTTATTTCCATCAGATGCCTTATATTTGACAGACAGGATTGGAGAAACTGATTGTAGACACATCTTGTACCATATATATCCAGTTATGTAAGAGCAGATATTAATTTACTAGTTCAAAGGCTATTGTTGGATTCATAAAAAGACTAGAAGGGTAATGTTTTAGATTGACTCACACTGTTTCAGATTATTAAATGAAGAGAGAGCTTCGGTGTTTGAATTATTTTCTTATGAATGCCAAACTGATGTGCTGTTAATAAGGAGTTGCTTTCAAGGAAGACAACACATGCATTGTGGCCCATGTGTAACAGGCATATATACTGCAGAAGATACATGCTCCACAAGATCTGGTGATTTTCAGAGAACCAAAAGCAGTCAGAGAACCAAATGCAGTCATAATAAATAAATGAATCTGTGTGATGACAGATCCCAGGACACTAACTTAAGGAACATTTGATTGTATCACACACAAATTTTATCTCATTACCAACCTCTTTTTATTATGTAGCTAGGTATATCACTGAGGCTAAATAAGAGGGAAATTTCATATTCCTAATAATTTGGAGAATGTCTTTCAAAGTTGTACTCGTTAAGGAATGAGATTTCTCAGATGTAGAGCATTTTAAGTGGAGATATTTTGCTGGTGGAGAGCAGCCTGCTGATAAAATATTATCTGTAATTTTAAAAAAATGTTCATGTACTGTATTACTTATGTCTGATATCATTTTCTTGTTGACCATTGAAGTAGAAAGATTCTGGAGTTAATGATTGGTGCCAATATGTAAAGTCTTTTTTTACATGATTCCTTGAAACTCTTAAATATTCTGATGCTGTGAAGTCTTCAATATGTCTTTTGTGGATGAAAATATATAATGATGTGGAACTTATTTGTGGTAGGCTAAACCTTAAAAAGAAACTCTGGTGGAAAAATCCAGATAAAATTTGGCCACCAGAGAAAAGGCAGCTAGGTATAATGAATTACTTCTACAATTATACAGAGTTCATGCAAAACAACTTATTCAGCAACTAGCTAAAGTTTATTGTAGGTTACTGAAGTAACAAATTGTTCTGAGTGATTTAGAAAAGGCTCAAGTCATTTCTGTTGCCACTTTCGAGTGCCACTTTGCAATCAAAGTTAGTTTCCCAGCTCTGTCTGCATTCAAGATAAGTCAGCTGTTGGAAAAAACAGCCTTATGGATTGCAGAGATAAAATATTGTTGAGTTATTAAGAAGAGAAACAGTTCTTGACTACTCCATTTAGAGAAGTTATCAAGTTTCTGCTGTAATGCAAATGGAAATCTAAAAAATGGTGGAACATTTTGTCATGGTCGCTGCCCCTGCTAGTTAGGATCCAGTTTTCCAATAATGCAAAATGTTTGTAGAACTGGATTGTTGGGACTTTTGTTCTACCAGTCATGAAGCTTACAGTAATCCCTTCTGCATGTTGGAGCTTGAATTTGTTTAGTCTGCAGCTTCTGATATTACCTGGTCATGATAGTCTATTACAGTATGCTACAGGAGCTCAAAGCAAGAGAATTAAAGATATGCCCCCCTCACCCTTTTAAAAAGTATTTAGGTAATGCGATATTTCATGATTGGTGGAGCAATGCTTTTTCAATCCCATATTAAAAACTTGGGAAGGACTACACATGCTCGAGTAGCTCTTAAAGTGTTGCCCTTACCACCTGCATAGGAAATACTAGGTGGTTACATTTAAACATAAGAGTTCTGAGTGATGCAGTGCAGGCCATATACATCGCAGGATGGTGACATCATCATAGGTATGTTCATTAATGAGTGCATTTGCGAAGTACGCTGAAAAAGATAATAGTGCCACTTTCTGCCACTAAGTGAAAATATGGTGCTGTAAGCAGTCAGAATGCATGTGTAATGTTCCCTGTTTCAATGTCAGTATGCTGTTTGTCACTGGGCAATGCGTGTTGACTTCTTTTGTGAAGTGACTGTTGGTATAAAGGGTTAAGTTTTGAATACGGAATGTAATGACTGTTGAGAAGAAAGATCATACACTGCTGGTAAAGTTGTTTTATCAGAATGCCAGCAATAGCAGTACTGCATTGTGGGAATATCATCAACAGAAACAACTGCAAAGAAGCCTGATGTTAATAAATGGGCTATAAAATATAATAAAGAAATTTGAAGAAACAGATGTGTAAGGTGGTGCAGGAGGGAGAGGGAGGCAACTCATTCCCACAGCAGTTGTTGATGAAGTTGTTGTAGCTATAGCCTGCCATGCAGCACGTGCTTCAGATTCTGCAACCAGTGCTCAGGCTGTGTCATGGGAATTCTCTCTGTCCTGGGAAACAGTTAAGAAGATTTTGTGATGCATTTTACACTAGTGCCCGTACAGTATTCAGAATGTGCATCAAATGAAGCCTCAAGAAAGGCTACAACTCCATGACTTTGTCTATCATTTTTTGGCACAGATGGAACTGGGTGACACGTGGCCATGGAATGTCCTTAAGGTGCACAAAGCACATTCTACTCTGCACAGTGTTGTGTATGTCCAAAATTGTCACATATGGGGTTGTGCAGGAACATCAATTACACATGACTTATGTGACTGAGTGATGGGATTTTATAAGCTCCTTCATTCTCTGTCTGTTTTTCTTTGAGGATGACACCTCACAGGCCTATAAGGTGTACACTGGCATCTGCTTAATATAAGGACCTCCTTGTGCGACATGTGATTCCAACTTTGCAAAAATGCAACTGTGTCCACACCACTATTTTCATCCAAGATTGGGCAACATCACATGTTACTTGCCTGGTGAAAGATTTGTTTTGAATAACCTTCAGTAATGACCACATCATCTCTAGGCAAATTTTATGTTCTGTACATAGAGTATGCTAGGTTCTTTTTTGTTTTGGAGTAATGTAAACAGGTAATGTTCAGTGTTTAAGTGTTAATACAATCAAATGTCCTTAAGTGGTAAATGAATGTTTTGTTACATTTCCTCTCAAACTGTTACCTAATAATAGTACTGTGTCATGCCTAATTCAATTCCTCAAGCAGAAGTGGATGAGTTAAACATCTGAATTGAAACCATCATACAACAGAAGCAGTACGCATCTGGACATGGGTTCCTCATCAAATTACTCTTTATTGAGTCCCCTATACAAGTTGTAGAAATTTGTAATGGGGATTTCTGAACTCCCTGTATGAGGTTTGTGGGGCAAATTTGATTTTAAACTTCATGGCTGCTACATCATATGGACCTGAGAGTAAGGTTCTTGAAAGCTCTGGATGTTTTAAAATGTGTGTCATAGTATGTCATAGGTAGCAGCCTATGTATTCTAGTTCGACAGAGTCTTTGTGTAATACCAACTTGGGTTGGGATGATAGGTTTAAAATAATTCATGTGCAGTGTACTGTGAGGAATTAATTTAGTCATTGGGGTGTTTTCAATGAGCCCTATTCCCAGTCTGTGTTCGGACTGGTGAGGCCCCACGTATATCAGCCTGCAAATGTAACAACCATTTCATAATCTGTAAACAACAGTGCCTTTTGAATCCAAATAAAACTTCTGTTTTAGAGGCGGATGTGAAGAATGAATAAAGACTGAGAGGGTGCCTCTTTGGCTTCTTGGGTTTGAAACAATTTAAAAATAAATGAGCTTTGTACATATATTTAAGGCTTTATTCGGTAAAATTTTAAACAAGTATTTACCTCAACTTTATTGTGGTGTATAAACAATGATGAGCCAAAGCATTTTCACCATTGCCACCATGAGACTGAATACTACCTGTTGGTGGTGCAAGCAAGTGACGTGGCAAAGAAAGTATATAAATGAAGCAGAGACAATTACAGAATCATTCTTGAAATGATATGGGCAACAAATTGGGAAACCCACTGACACATAAATGACTTTAACAAAGTGTACATTGTTACAGGCTGGCACCAAAGAATGAGAATCAGAGAAACAGCAGAGCTCATTGGCTATTCTCATGCTACACTTGTGAGCATCTATGGAAAATGGTTGAAGGATAGTGAAATCATCAATAGGCAACAAAGTGTTGGATGTCTATGCATCATTATAGGACATGGATGTTGAAGGATTGCCCACTCTATGCCAGATAGATAGTCATCTGTGGTAGATCTGATGACAAAGTACAATGCTGATGCAGGCACAAGTGTTTCAGAGCACACCATTCAATGTGGGGCTCTGCAGCAGACATTGCCTATATGTTCCCTTGATGATCTGATAGCATTGTCAAATATGCTTGCAGTTGGCATGGCATAATCAAGATTGAACCCTGGATCAGAGACATGCTAAGGTGATACTGAACCCCTGGTAGGACTGCCAAAGTTGTGACACCCCACTCCATTCCGCTGACCCCCCACCCCCAACCCCACCCTCCCCCTTGCCTGCATGCCAACCTCCTCTGCCATGAAACTATTTTCCTGCAGTTTTTCCTACACAGATTTAGCAAATTTTATACTCTTGTAAGTATAGTTTAATGAAAATGGAACATTACTGAAAAAATTGCTTAAATTAACTGTATTGATAATATAAAATATTACATACAGCAAATTAAAAGTATCAATGTTGTAAATAAATTAAACCTTGTATAAATTTTTTGAAAATCTGAAAGTAAAAAAATCTAAATTTTATTATTTATGACAATTATTGCACACTGTATTAAGTATGATACATAATACATTTTATTTGTTTCTCATACACTACAAGGGACTTCCAACAAGTAATGCAACCCATTTTTTTCCTCAGCCAATTTTGGTTGAAAAATTCAGAACTTGTTGTGGGACATCATGGAATATTCCTGCTTCAGTCCCTATAGTTTCAGGAAGTTCTGATAAGTTGCAGTGCTGTGCATAGCCTTCAAAATGGGACCTGTAAAAGAGGTGCATTCCAAGCAGAGAGCTGTCATTCAGTTTGTTTTGGTGGAAAACCAGAGCATCACAGATATTCATATGCACTTGATGAATGTCTGTGGAGACCTGGCAGTGAACAAAAGCATGGTGAGTCATTAGGCAAGGCATTGTTATCATTGCAGTAAGGTTGTGCAAACCTGTCTGATCTCCCACGTGATGGCTGGCTGCACACAGCTGTGACTTGTGCAATACTGGAACATGAGGACACTCTCATGAGGTAATCGGTGGATCACAATCCAACACCTTGCTGCACAACTGGATGTCTTTGTTGGTAGTGGTGACACACTTGTCCACCAGCTGGAGTACTCAAAGGTGTGTACCCACTGGGTTTCTCACCACCTAACAGAACACCATAAAGAGCAATGAAAGACCATGTGTACAGAATTGCTTGTGCATTACAAGGTTTGATCATGACAACTTTTTGTTGAACATCGTCACAGGTGCTGAAACATGGGTTCATCACTTCGAACCAGAAACAAGAGTGATGTCCTCGCTCATGTTGCAACAATTAACTCAGAATTGTGTTGTTACCCTCAGGAAATTGAAGAAGTGACTTAGTGTGTTCATTGCCACAAAAATGGAAACAAACTTCTCTTTCTCCATGATAACCAAGGCCTCACGCAAGATACAGCTCACAAAATTTCATTGGACTGTTCTTCTTTATCCACCCTACAGCTTGGGGATCTTGTACCTTCCATCGGTTTGGCCTAATGAAGGATGCACTCCACAGGAAGCAGTATGCGGATGATGGGGAGGTTATTACCACAGCAAGATGTTGGCTCTGATGTCAACCATTAGAGTTGTCCCATTTGGGCATACAGGGCCTCCCAGTAAGGTGGCATAAGGCCATCACATTGAACAGAGATTAAGTTGAAAAATAGAATTCTGTAGCCAAAAGAGTGGGGAATAATATGGTATACTTCAATCTGTTTGCAGAAAAAAAAATGTTGCACTACTTATTGAACACCCCTATTTTAGTAGTGCTTAAATTACTAATCAGAAATAAAATAAGAAGGGTTACAATTTTAATTTGCAATTTCCTCATTTGAGTGAAACAAGTTCATTGATTATGTTATAAAAGTCACATTTAGCAGCTGTGTTCTGTTGACAAAATATCTAAATTTTACAGTCAGTTTTCACCATAATTGACCTTAAGTAGCTTCTCTTATTATCTAAAATTTTGTGCTGCAATCACTGGTGTTGTCCTTAAATATCCTTAGAGCTACTGTGATGACTGGATAAGGATTCCTTGACCTATCCTTTACAAATATCCAAAAGGGGGCCATATCACTGCTTTTCACCTGTTCTTTCAGCTGGAACCTGAAAGCAGCTATTTTGTTAACTAGCTTGTCTGTGCCAATATTGCCATGAGATGTTGTGCATACAGTCCAGTCTAGAGGTTAGCATGTGTGCTGCGGGCCACTAGTTCAAATTCAACCACCAGCAATTTTTATTTGTCAGCAAATTCAGCTGTACAGTTTTCAGGATAAGATACAGAGGTTTCATTTACAGTGTTTTTTGACAGGTAAGTAAGATGAAGGAGTGTGATATATGTAAGCTCTACGTTACATTTCATGTATTATTGTGTTATATACTTTAGCTGAAACAGCCTTTGGTCAGAAGCATATATTTGCTTTGAGGAACTACATCACCGCAGCAAAAAATCCATTGATGCAGCTGTGTCAGCCAAGCACTCTGTTGCCAAATAATTCATGTTAATGGTAGACATCTGTTCAGTGGTACTCATTTCTTTATGATAATACTGGGACAAAATGACACTGTAACACCAGCCAGAGGGAAAGGCTTCTTCTTGCAGGCAGAAGATAACAAAATGAGGGGTAGCAGAACTAGCTTAGCTCTCCTTGGTAGTTTTTGAACTGTCTTTTTTTCAATGGACTTTTTTACTCTCCCTCTGTGTTTGCACCCTTGGCAGGTGCCTATTTTTCCAAGTCCTCATTACTGTTCTGTTGTGGACCAAAGGAAACATGTCACTTCGTCAGATGAATCAAATTTGTGGTTACACCAAGTTGATGGTCATGTCAGCATATGCCATCACCCAGGTGGAAGGATGCTCAAAGCATGCACTGCACCCTTGGTGTAGGTCAGTGGAGGCAGTGATACGATATGGGGGACATTCACCTTGATTTTTGTGGTATCTGGGGTAGTAATTGAAAGCACCATGACAGTTGTAGACTACGTGACCATTATTGTGGACCACCTGCAGCCCTCTACACTAGATGTCATCCCCAATGGCAATGGCATCTTCCAGCAGGATAACTGCCCATTTCATATGCCACACTCATGCTACAGTGGTTTGAGGAGCATGATATTGAGCTCAGGCTGATGCCTTGACCACCAAATTTGCCTGATGTGAATCTGATGGAACACAGCTGGGGTGTTATCCAATGTCAGTTCCTTGCTCACACACCATCAGTCTGTTACTTGTGGGCACATTTCTCTGGGAAAGTAATAAGGACTTGGTGACACCATGCCATGAAGAATAGCTGTTGTATTGTGTTCCAAAAAGGGCCAACATGTTATTATGTAACTAGCCATAATGTTATGGCTCATCAGCGAATTGTAGAACTATATTCAGCCCTGAAGACACTGGAACAGATGAAATGTCATTGAAGTAGAAAGTTTTTCACCTGTTCAGATTTCCTTGTTGTCCCATATGACAGATGCCCATGTCAGGGAAAGTGATCCGAAATATAGAGTTAAAACATTAGGATAAACATGTATCATTTTACAACACCTGATAAAAAAAAGTGAAGCACCTGGAAGTCATGGTCATGGTCAGATGTCATTGTAACTTCATACATGTACACACCATCAGTGGGTATGTAAATGATTAGAGTTGTAATTATGTGTGACAGGTGGAACAGCCACTGGAATACATTTGTGTTGTTCATGTGTAGTGTTGTTACCAGGCCTGGTAGGTTTTATGAGGGGTGTGAACAACATCAATGTTGGCTGCTCACTGTGAAGGGCATGGACATATTTCATCATCTAATGAGACTGTGTTATCAGCAGCTTACAGAGTTTGAAAGGGGCCTCATTGTGGGTCCCCATTTGGCCAGCTGGGCAAATTGTGCAATATCCAGATATTTGTGGGGCATATGGATGTGACAGTGTCCTGGTATTGGACCACATGAGAATGTGACAGCAGGCATATGCATCATCAAGATTCTTGTTGACAATATCTGACAACACAAGAGATGATCACTGTAATATCCACCAAGCTCATCATAACCTCTTCACATTTGCACGTGCCATCCAGAAACAAGTAATTGACTCCCTGCAACATTGTGTCATCCCACACCATTGGTCATAGGCTAGCAGCAGCCAGAATAGGGAATTAACATCCCTGGCTGCACTTTGAGTGGTCTCATGACTGACAAGCATTGGAAGCATGGACTGCTGATGAATGGTGTCATTATGTTCAGTGTAGAATTGCAGTTCTGCACTACCCTGGATTTCCACCACTGACTTGTATGGAGGCAGCCTGGGAGACATCCTATTTGTCAACTGTTTTGGAGAGGCATAGGGCTGATACTCCTGGATTCACAGTGTGGGGAGCCAATCTGGTGTGAATTTAAGGTTGTGATTGGAAGTGATTGAGGGAACTCTCACGGCACAATGGCATGTTATGGACATCATATGTCCTCAAGTTTTTCCTCTCATGCCATTTTTTAACAGAACAATGCTTGTCCTCACATGGTATGTGTCTTTATTAACTGATTGCATGGTATTGAGGTACTACTATGGTCAGAAATATCCTCAGATCTGTTCCCAATAGAACATGCGTGGGGCCAGCTCAGACGTCAACTTTGTCCTGGTGCCAGTGTCTGGGAAATCAAGGACCAATTACAAAAGATGTAAACCAGTTTACTTTAGGGTAGTATACAACAGCTTTATGACACCTTTCCCAGCTGAACCAGCACATGCTTACAGGCCAGAGGGGCTGAAATGTTAAACTGGTAAATGGGCTCTTTGTAAATTTGACTAATTTTGTAATCATCAAAGTAAAGTGACTTGTCCTTTCCTGACATGAAATCCTGTGAACTGTGGATGCATGGCAACAGGCAGATTCCATATTCCTAGATTTCCATAAAACATTTGACACAGTGCTATACTGCCAACTGTTAACGGAGGCACAAGCATATGAGATAGGTACACGATATGTGAGTGGTTTGAAGGTTTCTTAAGTAACATAGCCCGGTAAATTGTCCTCACCAGTGAGTGTTCATCAGAGACAAGGGTATTATCATGAGTGTCCCGTAAATGATCTGGTGAACATGGTAAGTAGCAGTCTGTGGCTTTTTGCTGATAGTACTATGGTGTTTGGGCAGGTGTTGTTATGAGTGACTGTAGGATGATACAAGGTGACTTAGACAAAATTTATATTTAATTTTGTAGTTGGTGTGATGAATGGCAGCTAGCTTTAAATGTAGAAAAATGTAAGTTAATGCAGATGAGTAAAGACAACAAACCCATAACGTTTGGATACAATATTAGTAGTGTTCTGCTTGACACAGTCACCTCATTTAAATATCAGGGCATAACATTGCAAAGTAATATGAAATGGAATGAGCAGGCAAGGACTGTAGTAGGGAAGCTGAATGGTTGACTTGGGGTTATTGGGAGAATTTTACGGAAGTGCAGTTCATCTGTAGAGGAAACTGCATACAGGAAACTAGTGTGATTCATTGTTAAGTACTGTACAAGTGTTTGGGATCTGCACCATGTCAGATGAAAGAAAGACATTGAAGCAATTTAGAGGCAGGCTATTATATTTGTTACCAGTAGGTTCAAGCAACATGCAAGTAATGAGTGTTGAGGCTCACTTCTGAGTAATTCTATTGCTGCCAATGCACATTTTGTGTAAGGACCTAGAAGATAAGATTAGAGAGATTAGGGCACATACAGAGACATATTGTTAGTCATGTTTTGCTCACTCTATTTACAAGTGAAACAGAAAAGGAAATAGCTGGTAGTGGTACAGGGTACCCTCCATCATGCACCATACAGTGGCTTCAGGAGTATGTGTGTGGATGTAGATGTAGATCCTCTCAGCACATTAAGTTTTATTTTGTCTTCTCCTCCCCTTCTGAGTGCTTCAATTTTTTTTTTAGGCAGTCTATTTGATACCAAGGTATGTGTATATATTACTTCATATGGGTATACTGTGAGAAAAGTAGCTATTTTGGATTCTACTCTTCCACTTACACAGCTCAGTAACTGTTTTATGTAACTTTACACAGAACAATATTAGTTGTGTACCTAATGACAATGTCAAAACCTGTTTAATACAAACATCAGAGTTAAGTTGAATTTACAGCTTCAGTCCAAATTCTCTTATAAATTATAGGAGCGGTAGATAAGGTAAAATTTATAATTGCAAAGCAAGCAGACCATCTCAACGATTAAATGTTTAAGTGTTTGCTATGAAATGGCTGTAGTTATATAATTCTCCAGTTTTTTTGTGGGATCTTTTTCAGTGTAACTGTCATCAATAGCCATCATAATTCAGAAAAGTCCTCAGATGTCACAGACAGATTATTTATGCCAGTCAAGAACAAGGGTCTACCAAGCACTGATGCTTACAGGGCTCAATATTTAATGTTTTCCCACTCGGAATTTAATCTTATTCCTGTGTTTAATATCAGTTTCTCTGTGGAGAAGCCTTTGTGGAATCCAGACTGAGTTGTTAATAAAATTTTAAGAAATATGGTTCCACATTCCTTTGTAATAAGCTACCTTCTTAGAAATTTTAAGAACTTGGAAAGGGTGATGTCTGAGCTACAGTTTGAAGTAATATATTTTTACAGCTTTCACAAGCAGCTGCTATAACTGTGTACCTCAGTCATTCATGAAACATACCTTGATGCATCAGAGTATTGTAAAGGTGACTCGATGAGGCACAATCAAGTTAGGACAACATTTTAGTATTTCACTTGTTATACTGTTATAATTGGAAGATTTGCTGTTTTTCAGTGACCTTATGATTTTTGTTATCTTTTTAATGGCTTATTTTCAAAAAAGTGATGTCTGGAAGTGGAGTATTCTTTCTTTGTCTAGTACTTCTTCAGACTGTTTATGTTTTGGGTTTGGAATTTTTTGTGCTAATTGTTACAGTGAAGAAGTTTACGATACAGCTTGCATGGCACCTTTGAATCTTTATAATAAATGTGTGGACCCTATTCAGTTCTATCTCATGTATCTTAAGTGAAAACAGAACTCAAAGTTTCTAGAAATGGATTAAAGGATGTTTGTTTTGTATGTCTGTTACCACACATACAAGCAAGTTTTCTTACAACATTCTCATGGTTGCATTACTTCACTGGTGAGTGGATGGCTAACTTTCATCACATGTCACTATATTCAATCAAGATTTTCATTATAATAACAAAATATTTTACCAATCAAATATCACCTTATACACACAATGTATTATTAAATTAATGTTGACTTTGTTACAGGTATTGTATTTGAATAATGCTTCTGACAGTGAGCTACATGTTCTCAACACTCCTGGTTGCACAGACAAGTGTCATTTGCAGCAATTTGTAGATCTGATGAAACCTGTTTTACCAGATGACTGGACAGTGGAATGTCAAAAGCTAGACAGCTAAATAACAGATTTTCAGCAAAGTGATTGTACACTTATATTAATAATAAAATATTTCATGCCATATATGTGATTACACTGCCTCATAAAATTGTACCATATTCAGTGTGTATCTGATAAATGTGAGATTGCATTTTCTCACTTTTTTTGTAGATAAATTTAAAATTGTTACATGTACATAATACATTTTTATTGAGAGAGAAGGAAATCTGGTCATCCTTATTTCATCGCAAAGCTATCAGAATTATAAACTTATTTTCACATAATATACTTTAAAAGTTAAATCATAAACTTACATACTAGTGACTCACCAATGTTATACTAAAAGTCCAGTTTCAGTGTACTGTGTTCATGTACAGTTTAACTATAATATATCATTTAATTTCATAAGCTACATGGAAACTGATCACTATTTGAAATAATGTAGGTTTACATATTTTATTTCCTTCTGCCGTATTCTTTGTCAAGTAACAACATTATCCTTCAATAATTCCTCTACTGAGTAATAGCACTTTTGGACTAGCATGCTGTACAATTTTCTCTTCAGAAAACTATTCTTGATCCTATTTTAAATTTTATCTTTTAATTTGTTACAAATCATCATTCCTATGTAGTGCAAAGTGTGGACGAAAACCTGAGGGTTGCAAACATGAACTTTTCTTAATTCCTTGAATTGTATGTATGCTGGAAACTATTTATTAAAAATGGACAAGATTTGATGTGTGCAATAATCCATGTATGTACGGGGGCAGAACACTTAATATATTCACATCCCTTTGTAGTGGTTGACAAGGCGTTCTTGGCCTTCCTTGTGCATGTTTCATATAATTTGTTTGTTTGGTGTTTTTTTTTTGCCAAGGTCAGTATTCTTTTCATGTTACCTGTGTTTCCCCAAAAGGCAATGCCATATTTTAGCATGGGTTCAAAGTAACTATGGCACACTATTTTTCTTGTGTACATGTTGTCGTGTTGGTTTCAACTGCCATAGCAAATGCCAGGCTGTTTAATTTATTTGCAAAGTGTGCAATATGTGATGACCATGACAGTTTTTCATCCATATGCATTTTCAAGAAATTGACACAGTCTGATTCTTTTAGTTCCTGAATTTTTTGTTTTATCTGAATATGATTTGCTTTTGATTGTATGGTTTTAAATTGCAATGGTTGAATTTTTTGAAATACTTAATTTTAATCCACTTCAGTGGAATTGGGTATTAAATTTTTCTAGGAAACCTGCAATATTTTTGGGAAGTTTGTTTGCATTACTATATTCAATCAGCATTGGGCATGTGCATTATTTTTGGGAAGTATGTCTGCATTGCTGTATTCAATCAGCACTGTTGCACCAACTGTAAATAATACTGAATGAGAAATTATGTTGAGTGGTGAGTCATTTACATAAAAAATTATGTTTGCTCTAATACCGAGCCTTGTGAAATTCCTTTTAAAATGGTTTTCCACTCTGATTCCATTTTCTGTTGAATGACAGCATATGAATGAAACCAATGTAAAATGCAGCCCTCAATGCCATATTTTTCCCATCTGTGTATAAGTACATAGTGGTTTACACTGTGAAAGGTTTTTGATAAGTAAAAAACAAGTTATTGTAGTTTCCTGAGTTTTCTCTTTTTTGAAACCAAATTAATTTACTGAGATGACACAAATTTTTTAAATTAAATTTCTAACTTGTATTGCAGCAACCTTTTGAAATATTTTAGAAAATGCTGGAAGATGAGAGAAGGGATGGTAGTTTTCCATATCTTCTTTGGAGCCTTTTCTTGAATAATGGTTTGATATCAGCATATTGTTGTATCCATAGAAGATAGCCAAGTCTTAACATCAACACTGTTAATTTAATCATAGGTGAATAGCTGGGGAACTCTGTGTCATACAGTGGGTGCAGGCTTAATTAATACTGACAGTCTCATTTCAAACCAGGCGGAACAGTGCTAGCCCAGTCACCATCTCTGTGCTAACACTTGGCCTCTACATGTGTACATCTCCTTCAAGGCAACTATGGCAAGAGTTTGAAACTATTTTCTGAATAAATTTAGAATTTGCCAACCATTTCCAGTTGAGGTTATTTCAAGTCACTTCTGTAACAAAGGAAAGAACATTATAGCCAGGTCAAGACGCCCTCTCACATAGGCCAACTGGATAATTCCCTTAATTCCCTTCTTTTGAACTGTGTCACACACT